>NC_142946.1:15743416-15760916 GCF_046866305.1 Octopus bimaculoides | reverse complement strand
ATAAAGATATTTAAGATTCCTTAACATCTACATCAGTTGTAAATATCTAGGATATGCGCTGGGTAAACTATTTATACTCCGTCGATTCGACACCAGGATAGACCTATCGGATAAAATAATTTGGGATTGTTTATATCAAGTAATCTTAGCTGCTCCTTACCAGTGGCCGCCTGGATATCTATCTATCTATCTATCTATCTATCTATCTATCTATCTATCTATCTATCTATCTATCTATCTATCTATCTATCTATCTATCTATCTATCTATCTATCTATCTAGCTATCTAGCTATATATACGTATATATATATATATATATATATATATATATATATATATATATATATATATATATATATATATATATATACAGAGAGAGAGAGATGAGTACATACATACAGGTACATAGATGAATAGATAAATAAGTGAAAAGACATCTAGTTATCCAGATACACACACATATATATATATATATATGTATGCGCATGCATACATAGTTACATACACGCAAATACACACAGATATAGCGAAACGTTTCCAGTTTCCTCGCGATAACTAATGATATGTGTCTCCATGTTCCTCATGGATTCCTGGCGTCGAGAAAAACAACTGCTATGATTCATGTTATTACAATCCACAAGAGAGAAAAATATTTCTCGCCAAAGCCAATTTTGTATATGTCATATTACTTCTTCTCTCCAGCTGTTCTGGCACCTTTTCCGTCGTAATATACCTTGATGCACGTGAATTATTTCTCGAAAATTTTCCGAGCGAAGGCGTAAGGTGAATGGCTTGAATTTCTAAATTCACGACAACGGCTGATATGTTAATGCAATGCGTAGCAAAATATATTTCCATATCCAGTTGTCTTCATAATATATTACAGTATTATGGAATATATTCACTAATTATAGTTGAGTCAGACAGCATGCTGGGATATGTGATGCAATAATTTCCGCCAAGTTATCTACAGTTAGAGAATACACACTGGAAAAAAGAGTAGAACGCAACCTTGTTGTCAAACATGGAATGATAGCGGATAGCACTTGACTACATACTATCAACGGTCCTCACTCTGAATCGAGGCTAGTTTGGTATAATCAGCCTTGAATTTGCAAATTACTTCAGGTGTCTATAAAAGCAAAAGTAGGCATTGTCCTACTCTCGGCCTTACCAACCTTACCACCAGAATATCCAGGATCTGACAAACGTATCGAGTGTGGTTTCACTTGTGTTTTCTTTATTGAATTAAAGAGAGTAAATTGATCGCTAGCGAATTCTGGACTCAGAACGTAGACAGTCACAACAAATACTGCAATAAAGTTTATCGCTTACACTTACCGATAAACTGTGGCTTTTTCTCAGCGTAAAAATAAAAAGGAAGTGAATATGAGTTGTTTGAAAAACACTTGGAATTAAATGACAATCTTAAGGTTGCTTGTATCTGAATCATTACTGCGTCTACATTACTAATACTTTGTCTCTATGAGGTATTCGAACACTTAATTTTCTGGGGTTTTTTTCTTAACCTTATATCTTTATGCGAGTAACTGACAGACAGCTTACTGGGTAGAAATTTCAAAACTGTTATTCGCGATTCGATGTGCTTCAGGAGAGCTGACGCTTAAATCGAAGAGTGGTGATAGTGCAACATGTATAGTTTCAATTGAAATATGAAGTTCTTTCTAGTTTACCATATATTGTGTGGTATTTCCGTCAATATGTAATAACATCAAGTTTTGTTCAATAGATACAGTTAACTGAAGTTCAATTCCATTACTAAATAGAAAGTTATGATTTCGTCAATGAAATTAGAAATGGAAATAGTTTCCAGAGAGGAAGGAGAAGCTATCAGAGTTTTAAAAGTTTAAGATTTAAACTACTCGCCACATATATGTCACAGATTTACATGATGAATGTTCGGAATACTTTATGAGAAACATATCAAGACAGAGCCTGAGATATATGCTGATAGAAGTGGTAAGAATGAGGTTGGGAGCTAGATGGTATCACTGTATGAAGCACAGCATCAGACGAAAGCAGAGATAGAGGCAGATATAAAATTGAGATATGGATAAATGTAAACAAATCAGATACCTACTGAGGAACAAATTTTGAGACACATATTGAGGCATAGACTCAGACAAGGACCGTGGCACGAAGTAAAACATAGGCGGAAGCATACATAAAGAGCTAAAAGTAAAAACATGGAAATGCAACATAGAATTTCTAACTTCTCACGCACATGATTTTAATACACACATCTATCTTTACAATGTTAACTTTAATTAACGAATTTCTTTAGCTACACATGAGATGCATATAGAAATTTATTTAAGAACTAGAATACACACATTTCTCTTATCACATTTAATTTGAATACACATATTTTTTTCTGCAGACAATTAACTTAGTTATTTCAACATCTCTACACATTAATTGCTTCGATAGACGAATTCCTTTGCATAATGATAAACTGAATATTCCAATTTTCTACATAAATGACAATAATGTACCCGGAATTTCCAAATGTGTTGATCTCTACACGCATAGATATTAAATAAACGTTTCCCTCGAAGATATTATGTCATAATAATTTCCTTCCAAGATTAGCTGTTCAGAAGCTTACGCAAAAATGCAGAAAGTGTATGGAGAGGAGTGCATTAGTCGCACACAAGTGTACAAGTGGATCAGTCGTTTCGACGATTGCCGAAAATTGTCGATATTGACGAACGTTCTAGGAGACCCGCAACCAGCAGAACTGAGAAAACCTTCGCAGATGTGCATGCAGCTCTGAAGGGAAATCGTCGAATCACTATCCGTGAGTTATCAACGGATCGGCAGATTAGTTGCAGCTCAGTTCAGTCCGTTATCTCTGAAGATGTGGGTATGAGACACGTGTCTGCCAAGTTTGCGCCACAACTGCTTTCATCTGACCAAGAGGACACGCATGCCTCAGTTGCACAAGATCTCCTTGAATGCCTCTACAACGAAGAAAACTTTTGAAACCTTTGCGCAGGCCTCTGAGCAGGTTTCACCAAGCTTTTGGCAACATTTGATGCTGATTGTCTGCTCAACTTTCTCTGACATGTTCAATGCGACGATCACACCTTTTAAACACTGATGTAAACAGCGGAAGTAACGTAGGGCGTTTAAACTTATTGCGCATGAACAACAGCGTTGGAGTTCAATCTGTTCCCAGCGGCTTCACTCTGCGTGCTTTAACATCGTTACTATGATAATAATGCGGATACTTAGAGATCAGACCACGTATGTGTGATAAACATTTCTTAAATATATACTGTTTTACTCTTTACTCTTTTACTTGTTTCAGTCATTTGACTGTGGCCATTCTGGAGCACCGCCTTTGGTCGAGCAGATCGACCCCAGGACTTATTCTGTGTAAGCCTAGTACTTATTCTATTTATATTACATGTAATATAAAAAAGAAAAAGAAAATTACTCGGTACGTTTGCGTTTCAGGCAAACCACAGCTATTTTTCGTATATTGCATTATAGCTATAACGGAGCAGACTGCAGATGAAAGAGGTTCCAGTGATATGCATCTTATTTGCTAAACTTGGACAGCAACATCCAAAGTGCCTTCGTTTTTTAAGACAGCAGAGTGTGATTGGAGGGAGATTTGTCCGTTATGTTTATGAGGCTGTGCAACCAGGACAAACTCCCTCCAAATCCAGCTTCATAATAGCTGTATTTGCTTCTATAAAATAGATGATATTTAGCAAATAAATAAATGGGGCTGAGGAAAAACGGAAAAGGCAAATTGCATTATTTTGTAATCGATATAGATTTTCCCATAAATGTCCTCATCCAAAAATTATGAAGATAAAAACAACCAGAAAAGGAAAATATCTAACATCAAGAATTATAACGAAAACGGCAACAACAAAAGCAAACAGAAATATTAATAACAACAACAACAACAACAGAGACAACAACAACAACAATCACACTGATAACAATGATAATAATAATAATAATAATAATAATAATAATAATAATAATGATAATGGTAACTATTACTCAGGTTATATTTCGTAATCTACTGATAAACTTCGTGGATGTGAAGAGAATGAATTTGACAATTAGATAAATGAAATCATTTCATGCATTCACACACCACACACCACACACACACACAAAGGGGTTCGGGTGGACACACACATACATATTTACAAGCATAGACATATTTTATGTGTGTATGTATGTATGTATGTATGTATCTATCTGTCTATCTATCTATTTGTTTGTCTGCCACTCTGTCTGTCCCTCTCTCTGTCCCCCCCCCCCACATATATATATATATATATATATATATATATATATATATATATATATATATATATACATACACACACACACACACATACACACACACACATATATATTTATATATATATATATATATATATATATATATATATATATATATATATATATATGCATATATTCAAATATACATATACATATATGTTAAAGGATTATTCGAGTAACTCATAAGCTACATACTTTGAACGGGATTGGCATTTTATCATGAAATTTCAAGAGACCAATCTGCATCATATCTCGGAAATCGGATTATTAAATAATGTTCAATTTATGTATTATTCATGGCAAAACTGAAGAGGAAGCTGAAGGGTAATAACAATGGAAACCAGATAATAAGAAAATAAGAAATAGGAAAAGAACACTGACTTTAACTCGACGTAAAGTTTTTCCAATAGCTAATTCCCACCCCACACGAAACACGCATACACTATAAACGCACTAACGCTCAGATGCACATACACATAAATAGACAGAGAGATAGATGTATGTATTTAGATTTATATATGTGAATAGGTATATAATCAAAGGCATGCAAAAAATTCTATATACGTATGTATGTGTGTATACATATATAGATATATACATATATGCATATATATATATATATATATATATATATATATATATATATATATATATGTGTGTGTGTGTGTGTGTGTGTGTGTATGTATATGTACATGTATGTGTGTATCTATATAGATATGTATATATATATATATATATATATATATATATATATATATATATATATATATATATATATATATATATATATATATATATATATTATATATATATATATAAATGTACATATGCATATATATATATATATATATATATATATATATATAAATATATATATATATATATATATATATATATATATATATATATACATATATATATATATATATATATATATATATATATATATATATATATATATATATATATATATATATATGCATATGTACATTTATATATATATAAATATATATATATATATATATATATATATATATATATATATATGCATATGTACATTTATATATATATAAATATATATATATATATATATATATATATATACATATATATATATATATATACATATATATATATATATATATATATATATATATATATATATATATATATATATATATATATATTTATTTATATATAAATGTACATATGCATATATATATATATATATATATATATATATATATATATATATATATATATATACATACATACGTGTGTGTGTGTACATACGTATATATAGAGACAGATCGAGAGAGATCGAGTGGGCTTATATTTATCAGTGTGTATGTGTGTACTTATCTAAATATAGAAATATATGCAAATAAATGGTTGGTGATATAGATAGAAGCATTATTTCGTAACGTATGTATATGTGCCAATTTGTTTCTATACACCATCGTATATTTTTTCTGTATGCTTTTGAATGCAATCTACATAATGTTTCAGAGCTCCAACGAGTAAATATTTAGTCAATACACGTCCCAAAAGTCAAATATTTCTTCATTCATTTCTAATTCAAAATTATATTCGCTTCTGACTTTTTATTCCTCCATTTACCAATGTCTATGCGCACATGTATATGCATGTATGTGTGCGTGGGTACGTGTATGTGCGCGTGCGATCATGTGTGTGTCTGTGTGTGACTGCTTGTCCTTGTGTGTATGTATGTGTCTGTGTGTGTAAATACACATAATTTGCATGTGTGCGTGTGAGCCTTTGCATGTAGTTACAAACCGAGGCAAAACACACACTCATACACTCACACACTCACACGTACACACACACACACACGCGCGTGCACACGCACACACACACACATATATTTATATATATCCTCGCCATGTTTAAAAGTTGCTAACCAGCCTTCGAAAATTCCGACTTATTTGTATTCTGATAATAGTACGACATTATATCTGTGAGAAATAGGTTTACCTATTAAAATGCTTAAACACTCTCACTAAAATACCAACACCGTAATATTAGGAAAAACTATTTCTATTCCACCAACACACGCATCCTGACAAATATTTTTTGCTAGATGTGTACCAAAACACCAGAATTCATGTCGACTTGCGTTAATCAGCAAAGCAGGTATGTACTAACTACACTAAATTCTGAATTATATATTAAGCGTCCACTCTATCGTTAGAGTTTGCTGTATATACAATACATGTAATATCTTTATGCATGAAAACATATCATCTAAGCTTTTTCATAGTGAATTATGATAATTTATGAAAATTCGTATTTCAAACACTTTTGAAGAGAAAATTTTATGTAGCATCATGTTTTATTTTTCATGTGTAGCGGAGAAATTTTCATTGCATGGTTTGCCATATATTATTGATTATATCAAATTCCAAGATTAAAAATTGACGCTGACACTAAAAGACTTGAGAAGTATGAAGCACAAAGTTACCGAAGTTAATACCTCTATTATTGTCGCATCTGTCACATATCTTATGCGTAGATGCCAAATTAATCACCTCATTATATAATTCCTGTATAGTATATCTGCATATTAAATTAATGTCTTGCTCCTTCATTTCTATGTTTCTGTGGATATGAATTTACGTATCTATGGATACATGCATGCATTTACAATTACACATATAATTGCACGCATGCATACACAAACACACATACACATACATAAATAGAAATATATATGTAAAATGTATATGTATATATATGTATATACATACATACACACACACATATATATATATGCGTGTGAATGCATGAATACTCAGTTAAGCATGTGCATATTTATATGCACGCACGCATTGCCTATTTCTTCTGGCACTATTTAAGGAAGTGTAGTTATAAAGGTCACAAACACGCCCGTAATTAAGTCATATATAACGACGCATCATCTGGCAAAGTTTATATCAATTACGTCACCCAAAGCATTATTGTTGCCCCATTTAATCGTAAGGGCTAGAATAAATCATTTTGATATGGTGACCATCTGTCAATAAAGGTGAAAGATGAATGCATTTATCATGCAGTGTTTATTTCAGATATTACTTAAATGCATTTAATTGCACAATAGCTTTATAACAATCATCCGGTGTGTCTTCATACTAAAGTCAACCATAGTGTGAACTGTGGTTTTACCACTTCACAACTGCTGAACTATCTGGCTTAAGATCTGGCCTTAACATCATTGATATTATTCTACAGAATGTGTCTAAAAATACTCTTTTATTTATAAAGATATACTGGAGACAGCATGCACGTGTCATTTCTGTTATTTGCAGTAGTTTCAGCCTGACAGAGCAATCATACGAACATACGCGTTTTCATGTAGGATCGTCCGATCTCTGTTTCAGTCAGAGTATCGAAGGATGTATTATTGATTGTCCTTCGTCTCGGAGATTATGTGGGAATTTCAGAATGCTTATATAGCAAATTATCTAACCCGGGAATACACCTTCCCTCGTAAATATTCTTGTTTGTCTGTGAATCTTCATCGCTATTGAATGGTATATATTAAACAGTCTACTTCTGCTATCGTCATGCAGGAGACCTCCAGTGTATCGGTTCTCGATGTGCCGCCAAAGTATATAGGCTCATCTGACTCAAGGTTGAACAAATGTATAAATAAACGCAGCCTTTCTCCTAACGCCACATAATGCAATAAGGGAAATACATTTGTCATGTTTGGTCAGAATGTATGTATATCGATTCTATATATATTGCTATACCTCATTTTGTAAAGTCATATATGTTTTATTATACATGTTCTTGAGCCAATATTTCTATAAAACATTCTTACTGGAGAAAACCTATACACTTTCTCATATTCCTACCTCTGTAACCCGGAAAATTAAAGTGGTCGTACCATCTGTTTTACTCGATTAAGTTCATGTAATAAATATGCAATATATTCATAAATACGATTACATTGCTCCATAAAGAATGAACTGAGAAAACTCCAAGTTGTATCATAGAAAATGTATTCTTTGTTATCGTACACAGATAATTCGAAATTATTATAAATATCAGCAAATCATATAAACTGGAAAGCAGAAGAAAAAAAAAATCAGGAGTAAATTTAATGAGATCAATTAAGATGAGAAAATATAAACAATAAATTTGTAACACGGAATTTAAAAACGAAATTTCAAATGTGCTCAAGTAAAAACAAAATAACCTTCAAGAGTAAAATTTACTGGAGACAATTTAAACATTATATTTAAAGGGTACAATTAAGTTCAGAAAATTTAAAGAATTTAACGACACAATTTACATGAGAATTTTCTTTAAATATACATATTTTTAATGAGTAACGTTTACTCAACTCATTTTAAAATAAACATTTAAAAATACAAATAAAATGAGTAAATTATTTCAAAAATAAATTGAAGTTTGTTGCGTGCAATTTCCTTAAGTAAATCAGCATAATTCAATGCTTGCATTTAATGTGAACAAAATTACCAAATGTATGTAAAGAAAATATAATTCTATAAAGCAATTTGACGAAAATAATTTGCGTTTGTAAATGTAACGATTAGAGTGGAAAGTACTAGATTTAAAAGGCCATGAATCTTTATATGTGAGATATGTGAAATAATGTTTCTGCTGAGGCAATGTAAAAAAAAAAATGTGTCCGCATTGTAGACGACAAGTACGACAGTTCTATGAGGAACTAGTAAGTTACGAGGACGTAAACATACCAAAGCCGGTTGTGAAGTTGTGTGAAGGGAGGGGGGTTGTGAAGTTGTGTGAAGAGAGGGGGCTAAGGTTAGACACAAAGATACACAAACATATATGAGGTGGTCCTTTCAGCTCCCGTCTACCAAGTACACTGAACTAAGTTCAAGTTGTGGTCGGCCCGAGGCAATAGTAGAAGACTCTTGCTCGATCTGCCACATAGGAAGAATGAACCTGGGGTCATGTGGTTGGGTAGCAAGCTCCTTAACACATAGCCACGGCTGCACCAATAGAAAACCTGTGTATAAATATGTGTGTATAAATGTAAGGCGGCGGGCTAGCAGAAACGTTAACACATCGGGCGAAATTATTAGCGGTATTTCGTCTGGCGTTACGTTCTGAGTTCAAATTCCGCCAAGTTCGACTTTGCCTTTCATCCTTTCGGGGCCGATAAATTAAGTACCAGTTATGCACTAGAGTCGATGTAATCGACATAATCCCCTTGTCTGTCCTTGTTTTCCCCCTTCATGTTTAGCCCCCTGTGTACAATAAAACCATATATATGTGTGTGTGTGAGTGTGTGTGTGTGTGAGTGTGTGTGTGTGCATATATGAGGGGAGAGAGACAGAAGGGAAGAGATACAGAAAGAGAACTGGAGAGAGAGGAACATACATACATAAATACATACATACAATTACACAGTAATTTTAGTGGACACATATGTTATCATCTATACTGGTTTCAAAGTTTTATGCAAGGCAAGATATTTTAGGGGCGGGGTTATTTTATCACCCTCCACCCCCCACCCCGCAAAAGATGAAAGGCAAAGTCGATCTCGGATACATTTAAAGAACCAGAAGAAATGTAACCAAGCAATTTGCCCGATAGGCGAACGATTGTACCATGTCGCTACCTTGTTGTATACATAGCTTCACGTTCGGATACTCTCGGTGCGCGACTATGAGATGGCCATGTGTATACTCTACCAGTTTGTGCCTGTGTCGAATACTCTGTTTTTCTCTCTTTTTTTTCTCTCTCTCTCTCTCTCACTCTCCCCCTCTCTCTCTCTCACGCTTCTTGAATTTCAATCTGATTCTTCACTGCTCACATTCTACATCTCAGTTTTTGTATGTCTTTATTGCAATTCACATTAAATTGTATGCCTTTTATTCTTCGGTCTATGTCTTACTCAGTATTTATTCTGTATCTGTCTTGATATGTGATTCAGTCTGAGTCTCTATAGGTGCCCTACTTTTATCCCATACTCGTGATACATCCCTAAATATAGTCACTGAAATGCATATATTCAAAATAAAGCATTTCTCGTCATTATTATATCAATATCAAAACATTGATGATTATCTCTCTCTGGAAAAGGGTGAAATCGTGTGCTATTCAGCATGTGTAATAAATGCTAACTCTTTTGCCGTCAATATACCCAAGTATTTTCCTTTACCGACAAATTCAGCGACAAACAAACGCGTTCATACCAGCAAGTCCATTAATATATTCACGTATGTGTGCGTGATGTACACACGCAAATATGCAAACATACATGGATATACACGCATTTAAATGTATGCATATGTTCTGATGCTCCTCATAAATATGTATGAGCCATACACAAAACGCCAGGCAGTAAAAATTTGTATATCTGAATGTATATGAATGTATTTATGCATACACATACATCGCACATGCATACCTAACATATATGCATACATAGATACAAACGTACATACATATGTACATATATCTTTTTATTGTATCATATATATATGTATACTCATACATATATTTGTATGTAAATATGTGTGTGTGTTTGTGTTTGTGCGTATGTGTGTGTGTGGTTAACGCATACTGGTGCGTGAGTGTAATGTAGGTAGATATGTGGATAAGGATACATGCATACACACTCACTCTCGGAATGATATGGCCGCGTGCACAAACACATACACGCACACACAACACATTTAAGTCTGGTTTTCTTCATAAAAGTGGTGATTACAGCCTAAATGTGGGGAAAGTGATTCGAATTTAACACTTTTGATATATTATTTGATAACAGAAGAAACATTTGTATCGTACAAGCTTATCATACAGTAAGCATTTAGTGGGATATCATTTTATTGTGAAATATTACACAGATATTGACTGCATGCATATAACTACTTTAATGATATTTATATCTTTGGATCGATGAATTTTTCTTTCTTTTCTCTTTTCTCTTTTCTCTTGGCTGGAATTCCATACACGTTTAGATATGTCATTTATTTTCCTTGTTATGGTAATAATGAGGAAAGTGTTCAGGCAAAGTATAGCGAGACTACGATTGGCATCAAAGGAATTAGATACTCGTGGAAACTTGTGAAAGCATCTACGGAAATGGATTACTAGTATTTTGAGAAAACTGGTGTAAGAGATCACGTTCATCATTTATCACATTCTCCAACTCTCTCTATATATATATCTCTCTCTCTCTCCGCCCCTCTCTCATACTCTCTCTTTGTCTCTCTTTCTTTGTCAGACTTAACGCTTAGTTGGCACAACTAAAAGCTGATACGGAAATGCTTCAGTATGCACGTTTTCTGTTCCCAACGAATATCCATATTTATACATGGACTATACATACACGTCTGTTTCTGTATGTATGTATGTATGTATGTATGTATGTATGTATGTATGTATGTATGTATGTATGTATGCATGCATGTATGTATGCATGTATGTTTGTATCTATGTATAGGTATGTACATATATGGGTGTGTATGATTTTACATATGTATATATATATATATATATATATATACAAAATATGTGTATGTATGTATGCATGTATATATATATATATATATATATATATATATATATATATATACACAAAATATGTGTATGTATGTATGCATGTATACATATATATATATATATATATATATATATATATATATATATATATATATATATATATATATATATATATATATATATATGCATATATGTATGTATATATGTATTCCAGCGTCTGTGAATATGGCTGTGCATGTCATTTTTCTTTCATGCCATATTCTTTTGATACTAATGTATATCACGTTTTTAAGGGTAAGATACACGCCTCCTTCTCCTTTTACTCTTTATGTATATAATCTCCCTACACATGCACACAAACGTACTCACACACAACCACACCCACATACACACATGCGTATATTTGATACAGCTTTATATGAACTGTGTTTCAGTATATAATATGAACCAATTCATTTGCGCATTGATTGTATGAAATAAGATTTGAGCTCTAAACGAGGAGGTCTACATTCAATCAAATTCTTGTGAAAATTCTGTGTAAATTTCTTGCAGTTAATCTAGAAATCCTGTTATGTGTTATGAACTGTGTCCTACTATTTGAGACAAAATGTTATAATTTCAAGGAGTTTATACTTGACAACTATTTCTAGGACGTCGAACGACCAGGAACATATTGCATTTGTGTGTGTCTGTTGTGTGTGTGTGGTGCATGTAATTTTAAGAATACACTCACACAAATACGCACACACATATATTCTATACTTTTTATTTGTTATGCTACCTCAGGTTTCATACAGGGCATATCACAATCTTCAAATGTTCCACTAATTTAGTTCGGGAGAGGGATTACTCTCATTTATCACGTCGATTATTTAAAAATAGTAGACTGCTGCGCGTGAAGTTTGAGGTAGAATCTAGTTTATACACTTTTACAATCACTCTTGAGTACGCTTAGCCTGGTTTGGCCCCGTATGTCATGCTTAAGCAAATGTTTGTAGTGATTGTCTTGTCCCGAGCAGATATATACACCCTCTAGAGTTTCCCTTGGCCCTGTTGAACAGCAAAATTGTATCAGCTAGATGAAATGGCGGTTCAACAAGCACCAATGACAGATTACAGCAACAAGCACCAATGACAGATTACAGCAACGAGAAAAGTAACTTACTGCGTTGAAAACACGACCTGATGATAAAAAAACACTCCAGGACACATGTGTACGAAGACGTGCACATCTGGAAAGGGAAGATTGACACTTTGGTAACCGTCATTATATCTTGATAACGGAATCAAATATATTCGTAAAGAGCCCCCCCCGTCTGTGGCATGATTTTTTACATACAATAATTCAAAGGTTTATGATATATCTAAAAATTGGCAGTGAAGTAAGTGTTCATATTTTTCTGTTGTTTACATCTGCTGCTACTCTATGTTTCGATCACTTTTATTTGTGATATACGCCAGTAGGTTGTATTGATAATAAACAGAATATCCAGCGTAAGATTCGAATAGGAAGGCTTCCTTTTGCAGCTACGAACTTAGTACAATGTGTTTACAGTGTTTACTCCTAAAATTTAGACGTAATATTTTTCCGTGAGCACAGAATATTTCCTCTGGCTAGAATCCAATACAAGAAGCAGAGGCCGGACATAGGAAATCGCATTCAAATTTTGTTGCATTGGAATTACAAACAACATAAGTAAACAGAAATATGCTACCAACTCACGCTGTTATTTAATTATTTACCGAAGAAAAAAAAAACAATTTATTTTCAATGATTTGTTGTTACTGTTGCAGTTGTTGTTGTTACCATTAATATTGTTGTTGTTGTTGCGGTTGCTGGTGGTTGTGGTGGTGGTGGTGGTGGCGGCGGTGGCGGTGGTTGTGGCGGTGCTGTTGCCGCCGCCGCTGCTGCTACTATTGTTGTTATTCACAAAACGACTGTTTTAGGAGAACATTTTATGCTGATTGATTCTCTGCCGACCAGGGTGGTGTTGTGCAAACAGAAACAATGCGCGATTTAAATCAAAGATTCAGTTCTATGCCAAACCGGAAACCGATTGCTAATTAAATTATCCCATTTTCTTTATATCTGAACATTATCACTCTAGGCTAGATTCAAAAGCTTGAGTTACTCGACGAGACGCAGAAGATAGCTTCTCTTCCTTGTACTGTTTACAGCTTTCATTGCACAACGAAGCTAATTTATTCGTACTAGGAATGGATTATAATTTTGGCATTCGAAAATGGCGAGCTTGTAGAACCGTTAGCACGCCGGACAAAAATGCTTAGTGGCATTTCTTCAGTCTTTACGTTCTTTGCTCAATTTCCACCGAGGTCGACTGTGAGTTTTATTATTTTCGGGCCGATAAAATAAGTTGGGGGCAACGTAACGAAATCGCCCTCCAATGAAAACTTCTAAAATTTGGAAACCCTATTGTTATGGAAAATTCTAAGCAGCGGATTAAAAAAATTGTTACAAGTTCGAACAAAATTAACTCCGAGATTACTTTCAGCTTTTTAAATATTGGGTTCAAATTGCGACGATCTCATGTTTGCTTTATATCACTCCAAATACAATACTAAAATATGCCAATCAAGTAATGAGTGGCTGTGTTATCCAATGCCTTACAACAAATTGTATGCATTGAGCCTAAGTTGGAAACCATTTATTTTATTGGTTTCTGTTTCCGGAACCATAATGCAGTACCCGATTCCGTCGATCTAGTTGGATATATGCGAAACTTAGTACTTATTAATCATCCACCATTCATCGAATTATTAACTTAGTTTTCGTATGGTAAGTGAGCACATTGCATTAATTCATTACAATCAAATCCTATGTCGTGCAGCACGATAAAGAATTGCAGGCGCACACACACATACACACATAGCTTGCACAGTTTCCATCTGCCAAATGCTAAACACTATGTTGGTCAATCCGAGACAAAGTAGCGAAATAATTTACGGCACAGTTGTCTCAAAAAAGAATTGTTTGATCACATATTTATGCGTAAGACTAGAGAATGCTTTTATTCGCAAGCATTTTAATACTATATAAAAATAACTACACATAAAACAAATATCTAATAAAAAAAAAAGGCACCCACACTCGTATGTCTCTTTCTAGAATGAACCGCTTATGAAAGCTTAGAAAGCATTTAATGCATGAAGATTATTAACAGCAAAATAACACAATTGCTCATACACAGAAACTTTATTCTTCCTTAATCGAAATAACTATTTGTTATTGTTAATATTTGTGCTCTCTTGAAATCCAGATTTCCAGAAATGCAGTGTAATTTGATAATAATCAATCTACTTCTGTTCATATTGACCTTTTGTTGATTAACCGATGTGGCGAACATTTTAGAATTTCGATTTCTGATCATTATGCCACCTAAGGTTTTATCAATATCCCTATCTTCTGGGATTCTGATTGGCAGTTTGACATAAAAATCAATAATTAATAGTAATCAGATAACAGATAGTAGCGAATATGCAACGCATTAGCTTGAGGAAAGCTAGGTTGGTTTTAATGCGTTGAAGGATAGTGGTGTGTTTGCTCTTAGCTAAACGACGCATGCCTGTATAAGTGTATGTGTGTGCAGTGAGTGTCTATATTTAGTGGGTGAGTGAGCGTGTATGTATGTATATGTGTGTGTGTGTGTGTGTGTATGATGAGTGTGTAAGAGGAAAAATAAGCTCAGTATAGATAACAGATTAGTGCTCAAATGAACGTGAGCTTAAATTCTAAATACCTCATCCAGGGCCGAGCGAATGACACCTAAAGCGGCTTTAAGGGCAATCCGAATTGAGCTGTTATAGAGGCAGTAAGGTAGTTTGATAGACTGATACACAGTGGAGAGTTTGGAATCTAGCAATTCAGATGATAATGCAGGGAGTGTAAGCTATATAGCCGCCATCATCCCTGATTTAAAAAAAAACATATGTTGCTAGTACATCCAGCGACGACACAATCCTTTAGAATACTACTCAATGGACCACTTCTCATTTCTTGAATCACCACTTCTATTACTTCTCTCAATTCTCTGTACACTCATCCCCACCGGCTCCTTGTTCTGCCTCTCCTATTCCTTCTTGCCTTTCCTCTTCTTCAATACCCCTCCCATCTTTAAATGCCTACATCCTCCTTCACTTTCTATTTTCCTTCTTCACTCATTCTATCCTTAAATTCCTTGCACTTTTATCTGAACAGTTAGAGGTCGAAGGCCGAATTTACGGTAATGTTTATATGTAACCATTATTAGTTGCATATCCTTGGCATTTGTATACTCCAGCGACTAACATTTCAATTATTATGTAATTCCGAGCCCCCAGAAACAACTGTCTTCTGCTATAACCTCGGGCCGACCAAAGACTTGTGAGTGGATTTGGTAGACGGAAACTGAATGAAGCCCTTCGTATATATATATATTCATGGGTGTGCATATGTTTGTGTGTGTAAGTGTGTGTTTGTCTCCCCACCATCGGTTGACAACCAATGCTGCTGTGTTTACGTCCACGTAACCTAGCGGTTCGGCAAAAATAACCGATAGAACAAGTACTAGGCTTACAAAGAATATGTCCTGAGGTCGGTTTATTCGAGTAAAAGGCAGTGCTCCAGCATGGCTGCAGTCATATGACTGAAACAAATTAAATAAAAGAATATATATATATATATATATATATATATATATATATATATATATATATATATATATATAAGCGCGTGTGTGTGTGTCTAAGAGAACTAACTATCCATATAGCTACTTGACTGCAAAAAATTACAAGGTACTCTCACAATACATTTTAACATAAGGAAACCAGGCATCAATATATCTTGTAATATTTGATTTCTTTCACAGTCACAACGTCCAGGATAGAGATTTCCAGCATTAGGGGATTATATCGACCATATTACACACGTTATATGTATGTCAGCCTCGAATGTTAAACTGAATTATCAACTAGAAACACTGCAACAAAATGCTGTAGGCATGTTAATTCAGTCTAACGAATCTACCAGTCCACCATCCTAAGTTAATGTGAAATAACAAGAAAAAAAAAATAACAGATAGCATAATTCACTCGCCTTATATTTTTCAAATTATTTTCTGATTTCTAAGTACTTTCATTTCAAGATGAAAGTGTGTTACATATTTAAGTTTTATGTCTTCGCTCAAGTGCATACTCCTTATCACTTAACATTTATTGTTGAATCCACTTTTCAAAGAAATGTGTCACGAATGTTCGAGTCATAATCATTAATCCATTTTGTTTGATAATGTGCGTTGAAGATCACCAAACCAACCGATAATTTAATTCGATTCTTTTTTTGTTTTCAATTTCTGTCTTCTTTTAAAATGAATTAGTCTTTAATTTTTATTTTTATTTTAATTAATAATCGATTTTATTTATTTATTATTTTTTATGAGATGTAACTTTGGTGCTTTGAAAGCTTCAGGTAAAGATTGTTACCAGTTGACCTATTACAAATTTTCGAATCTCACACTATCCTTTTAAAAAGGGAAGATTCTGATAAGAGTAATTCTGATAAGAGTAATTCTGATAAGAGTAATTCTGATAAGAGTAATTCTGATAAGAGTAATTCTGATAAGAGTAATTCTGATAACAGTA
>NC_142946.1:15718416-15738416 GCF_046866305.1 Octopus bimaculoides | reverse complement strand
CAAAAATACAAACCCAAACTTAACCATTGCTAACACATTTAAATAAGGAAATTCATCACCCCACTGAGAAAAAAAGGGAAACAAACTATAGAACAAAACCATGGTAAATAAATCCAATTCCACCACCTCCTAGATTTCGATTATCTCCCCTATACCGGAAGAAATCCCTAATTACCTCCCCCTATCTAGAACTCTTCTTTCTCAGACTGGAGCGAACACGACACAATGAAGTAGAGAAATTTGAAAAGACAACACGAAACCGGTTATTTCTCAAAATACAATGCTTATATACCAAAAAGATTTTATAACATTTTTCTAACATTTTTCTAACATTTTTCTGACATAATTTAAATATATACTTTAACCATGTAACACAAGCCTTCTGTAGTTTGTTCACTCTTATTATCTTATATATATATATATATATATATATATATATATATATATATATATATATATATATATATAAATCAAAGGTACAAAACACAAGAAACGGAAATCGCCAAACAAAACAAGCAGTTAAAGGGCGATAGCACAACATCGGCACACTGGCCAAAACAAGAATCACAGATCATTCGCAACCAATTGCTTCTCGAACTGGAGAAGCGATTGGCTGCAAACGATCCGTGTTCTTGTTTTGTCCTGCTTGCCGATGTTATGCTATCGTCCTTTTCCTGCTAGTTATGTTTTTGGCGATTTCCATTTCTTGTGTTTTATACCTTTGTTTTATCCATGTAGCGCAACGTACAATTTCGTGTTTACTTGGTAAATAAATAAATATCCCTGATATATATATATATATATATATATATATATATATATATATATATACAACCACGTGCTTTCACATACCAACTTTCTGACCTATATATACATATATATATATATATATATATATATATACATATATATATATATATATATATATATATATATATATATATATATATATATATATATATATATATATATATATATATATATATATATATATATACTTAAGACAGTTAGCGAGAGTGGGAGATAAATACGCCATATTGCATAATCTGTAGATTTCAGACAAAATTAATTGTGAAAATTGAACTTAATGAAATGCTATGTATAGCGAAAATCAATTGCTTATTACTTATGTTGTCAATGCCTGTCATTAATTGATGAACTGAAGTAGAATGTAAGAATGTATTATTTATGTATATCGGTGTTTCCGATCTAACAATTTCCTGGATAATAGTTACTATTTATAAAGTATTGCAGTAGATTGTAAAAACCAATCAGATGCAGCTAAGCTCTAAATAAAAGCTGAAAACGCTGTAGCACATCATAATTTTGCAATCTGTGCTGAGATTGCATAAAATGAAGTCTTTACTCTCATTAAAATCGTTTAATTAAGATAAATTTAGTTAAAATTTGTTTGGTGAAATGTGTTTTTTTTATAATCGTATATTATACTGTGTAGTACATTTTGGTTCCAAAAATCTATGAAATTGCGTGTTTAAGAGCAATATTAAAATAATTAGTTTCCAGTGTTCAAATTCATGAAACTCACAAACGTATACAGAGATTTAGGTTTTGTAATTGTCTCCCTGTCCAACCTGCAAACGGGTTTTCGTGAATTTATATATTCTCCAATATAGAAAAAGAATGGTAGGAAATAGGAATAGTTTTGTATATATTGTTTTATTATGTTGATATTGTTCAGCCCTGACGCTGCGGCAACGCTGGGGGCAACGCCAGTGTAATCACCTTTTAATTGGCCAATTCTATGTGATTGGCTTTTGGTGAAGGAGGGAGTTCGATACTGCTGCCCTCTTTTGAGTTTCCTGCCTTGATATTGGTCCAACTGGGATCTTGGATGGCAAGAAGTCAAGTTGTTTCTTGACAACATCTACCCTAACTCCATGGAGATCCCTCAGATGCTTTGGTAAGGAGTTAAATAGCTGCGAGCCCTTGAATCCCAAGCTATTGCAGTACATGTTTCACGCATTAGATGAGACTGGTGGGACTTTTGGAACAGTGCACTGACATTCAATTCAAGGTCTAGTATAACTCTCAACCCTAAAGCTTGGCGCCAGCCTCTCTGGTATATTCCAAACATATATCACTGCATACCTCCATCCGCCTTCGCTCCAGGAAGTAGAGTCATAGATCTCTCAGTCTCTCCCAGTAGCTCAGCAGTTCCATTGAAGGCAAACTTCCTCGTATAGCATCGCTGAACCGCCTCTAATTCTGCTATTGGTCCTACACTGTAAGGTAACCACAGTTGAGAGGAGTAATCCAGACGGCTGAGGACAAATGTCCTCTGTAGAACCAGCGTAGTTTCCTGGTCCCTTGTTCTGCTGGTTATCAGAAATCCTCTGGCCATTCACCTGTACACTGCCACCATACTGCTGATATGCCTGTGAAACGCGGCATCGTCGTTCATAGCAATCCCAAGAACACGCACTGTATGTGATTCTACGATTGCTGCTCTCTTTGGTTCAAAGAATCGTTGTTGTTAGTTCTGTGCACCAATTTAGCTGGTAGCGGAGGGCTTGTAATTTGCTTGCATTAAATTGCATGTTGTTGTCCTCTGCTCATTTATATATGGCATCTAGGTCTTTATGTAAAAGATTAGCATCAGAAGTTTCCTTGACTGCTTGTACTACATTTGTGTCGTTGGCATTGCTAGTAAGTGTGGCTGTATGTGTAACTGATGACATTCTAAAAGAGTAGCGACTAAAAGAGTAGCGACCATAAACAGTAGCGACCCCAACACATTTTTCTGGGGCATTCCACGTTCTATCACCGTCTACGTGGAGAGCGCTCCGTTGGCTGCAACAGTCTGTCTTCTGATTTCTAAGAAGTCATGCAACCACTCACCGACTTTTCCAGTAATGCCGTGTCTATGTAGTTTGTGACATCATTTCATGGTCAACCTATCAAAGGCTTTTGCAAAGTCGAGATATATCACATCCACATTCATTAATGGTTTCAACACCCATTCTTAGTGCTGCAAAAGCTGTGTAAGGCAGCTCCTCTCTGTGCAAAAGCCTTGCTGGGTGTCAGGAAGCAAGTTATTATCTTCAAGAAGCGCAATTAGTTTCTTCCTGACTTTGCTGACGTGGTAAGTTATATTGAGACAGGTGTATAATTCCTAGCATCAACTCAGATTTCTTTTATTTAGGTACATCGCCTTTAAAAAGAGGGGGACACCAAATGGACAGACAAAGCAAGATAATCTACTCTGCTACCTCCTTTATGGATAGCATTCCTTTAACATTTAGGGTATTCTTCCAGTTGTGAGGAAGCTCTGGAAGAGAATCTGGAGTGGTCTTACTAGAGCCCCTTTGCATTTCTTTAGGAGGATCGCTGAGAATCCATCAGGGCTTGTTGCTGAGTTTGAGATCATTTCATCAATGGCTGATATCACATCAGCTTCCTCTACTTTGATGATATCGATAATTGCCATTTCGTTGTGTAGAGCTGTGGAGCCAAAGAACTCATCAGACTTAGCTATCTGCAAGTGTCCCAGTGGAATGGTGAAAACACTCTTGTATTGCACATTCAGTAATTCACAGTATTTCACTGGGGGTCTGCAAAGGTGAACCATTTTCTTCGAATAGTGGCCTTAGTTTGTACCGTACTGAAGCAGATGGCCCTGGTAGCCTGCATGTGTGTAGTCTTTTGTAGACCGTACAATGTTAGTTCTATTAAGTTATTGTCCGAGAAAACCATCGGTGTAACCTTAACATTATGGATGAGCGCCGTGTTGTTTGTGAAGCAGAGGTCCAGGGCATTTTTCCCGGTGGGCGAATTCTTCATTGGTAATATCTCGATGCACACACAGGAAGCAATGAATAACAGGGTGAACATAATAGGTTTAAAACCCATTTGGATGCAAAAAGTCAGAAGCTGCTCATCAGACACGAACCACATATGACGATTCGTCCTTTGTCGCTACGTGGTGGAACGGAGCAAATTATCAGTTATCCCTAATCAGTATGACATCAATACATTTATGGTTTCAGAGAGCAGTCAACTATATATTCCACTGTTTTCTATGCATATCTATACTTTAAAATAAGCATTAACATTATATCAGAGTGTCCTGTGTGCCAGTATATGAATGTGTGGATTTTTGTGTGTATATGTGTGTGCATGTGTGTGTCTATATGCCTCTGTATTTGTGTGTGTGCGTGTGCTTATATGTGTGCGTATGTGTTTGTGTGTATGCGTGTGTGTGCGCGCGTTATCCATGGCGTGAACAATTTACTTTTTAAGAACTCTCTAATTCTTTGTTAAAACTTTATCTAGTCTTAGCTTTATTTTTAGCACGACTCCTGTTAAACGAGAAAGAAAAATAATTAATTATAAATGTTGTTAAAGTTAATTACATCTTAATTAATGATCAATTTCCATTAACAAAGTTTTTTTTTCTCCTATAGTCTCCTAAATATATGTTCCTGAATATTTTTTTTTACGCTTTGATTATAAATAAGCAACTCGCCTGAACCTGTCTTTACTTGGGAAACATGTATTTCGACATTTAATGGATGAGTCTGAGTTCATTGGAAAAAACATCAATTAAGGAAAAATTATAATGAAGTTCTAGTAAGAAAAGAAATCTCTCTTTTCAGATATTCTTCATTTCTTCTTTCTAAAATCCACTTGAATTATATTCTTGAAATATTTTATATAAGAGGACATTGGTGTACATCATGGTTGAAGTGAAGGTGGTAGATCAATAATCCAGACCTTTCTTACGCCAGGAAACATTAAGATGGAGTACGTCAATATTAAAGTCGATAAATATGAGAACATGAGAGATGCAGGGAGAGAGAGGGAAATAGAGAGAGAGAGAGAGAGGGACAGTGAGAGATACTGGATAATAGTGAGTGAGAAGTGCATAGACGGTGATAGTGAAAGAGGGCGAAAGAATACATAGATAGACTGTGATAGAGGAAGTGTGCGAAAGAATACAAAAAAAAATCAATACTTTATTCCGAGTGATTGGATAATTTTGAATAGGGTGGAATAAAAATGATGGAATTAGATTTTCCAATAAATAAAATATAGAAAATACCAAACACAACAAAATGAATTAATTTGAAAAAGATTTTTTAAAATTTATTTGTTCACGCATCTAGAAAGATAATGCGTTACCATAAATTAATAAAGAAAAATACATAACCAAACAAATACAAATTAGCATAGGAAGAAAATATATAATTCAATGGGATATACAATGAACAAAACAAGAAAAATTCAATTGAATAAATTTATAGTCAGAAATACGTTGAACACAATTTTCTACTAAAAATATCGTAACTTTATTGTCTTAGTCAAATGTTTTCTATATGCTTTGTTACTTATTCTTATATCCAACTTTCGCTACACTAAATGCTTAAAACTATTTCGTCACTGCTCATTCTGTTTTCTAATACTTTTAAGGTCGATAGATTGAGGAGTTCTGAATTATGCTTGAAGCCGCCAATTTTAATGTGAAGTACGGTCGACCATATCTTGACCAATTCGTTAATGGTACTTATTTCAACGGTTATGGGGAAGTAGAATTCAACCATAGCAAAGTAGGATTTGAAATAGGGACATAAAAATACATATCTGAATACCTCGAATCCTGGAATTCGTCTATCTGTCATATCTTGCATTAGAATGCAGGAACTAGCTGTTGTTTCTCGCATTAGAATGCATGAACGCACAAGAATGATATTAGTTAATAGTTTCATTCGCTTTCTCTTTGGTAAATTTGAAAAACATATACGTACAACAGGATTTTCTTGGTATTCTTATTATCATGATTTCCTAAGTGATTTCCTGTTTCAACAATTAGGAGAGTTCAAGAATAATTTAAAAGTTTCAGTTGCCACCTTATCATTCTTAATTATTTTCAAGTGAGGTACGATATTATAACACGTTTTAATATACTCTTTTCGAAGCCACTGAATTAATAAGATTCTCTTAGACATTTTTCTAACAATTTGAAAAGAAAATAGAATCCGCTAGATTATTTATACTTCGAAATATGGAGGCATTTCGTTCGTGTATATTCCCAATCAAAATCTGGCCTGATAAAGATACGGTTTCCTTTTCATAGTACAGATTATTAATGACTTACATATACCCAAAATCCTCCCTTAAAATTTCGGGCCTTATGCCTAGAGTAGAAAAGAATTCTGTCAGCACCACCCACCCAAAAAAAATACAATTTAGAATTGTCTGGAAAAGATTTTACCGACAGCCAAACTATTTCCTCCACCAAAATAATATGGAAGTTGGAATTTATTCAAACTTCAGAATTTCGTAGATATCAAGAATATTACATTTCCTGTTAGCCTTTCTTGAACTGTTTCTTTTTATTTATTTCGTTATTTTAACAGTATATATTAAACATATTTCCTATAAAACTCATTTCTCAGTCTTGAAACTGTAACACTTTATACCTGTAAACACGTAAGTAAATATATACTATTTTAGAATTGCAGATTATTTCAGTATTGTGGTGATACAGTGGATGCAATGTTATAGCTCCTAAGTCGCTGCATTTGCTATTAAGAGATGAAACATAATTACCCTAACGTAACTCCTACGGAAGGGTACTCTCTTTAGGAAAATATATACCAGTCAAAAACTGATTTGTAACTTTTTAATTCTATAAACATATTCTAAAGGAGAACACAGTTCTAATGCGAAAAAAAAGGCGTAGGAGTAGCTGTGTGGTAAGTAGCTTGCTTACCAACCACATGGTTCTGGGTTCAGTCCCACTGCGTGGCACCTTGGGTAAGTGTCTTCAACTATAGCCTCGAGCCGACCAAAGCCCTGTGAGTGGATTTGGTAGACGGAAACTGAAAGAAGCCCGTCGTATATATGTATATATGTATATATGTATGTGTGTGTATATGTCTGCGTGTCTGTGTTTGCCCCCCCCCCCCAACATCATTGACAACCGATGCTGGTGTGTTTACGTCCCCATAACTTAGCGGTTCGGCAAAAGAGACCGATAGAATAAGTACTAGGCTTCCAAAGAATAAGTCCTGGGTTCGATTTGCTCGACTAAAGGCGGTGCTCCAGCATGGCCGCAGTCAAATGAATGAAACAAGTAAAAGAGTAAAAGAGAATGAGTTTTTTATATACAACTGGCTAGATTGTGTATTCTGCCTGATATGTAGACATTGACTTTGAATCCTTACTTCCGAATATGTGGCCTTGTACCAGTTTCAAAAGTCAATGCTATTATCGTTACTATTGACTTATTTACATTGTGTGAAGGAGAGAGAGAGAGAAAGAGAGAGAGAGAGAGAGAGGGGGGAGAAAGTGTATATTCATTCCCAACGGATTTTGGTCTTAAAACGCCAATAGTTCGTATTTAACTACCATAAGACATTTCGAATATTTTCTATATTTTCTACGACTTCATTGCCTTTATCATTATTATCATCTTCATTATTATTATTATTATTATTATTATTATTATTATTATTATTATTATTATTATTATTATAGTTGTTGTTGTTGTTACTGTTGTTGTTGTGGTGGTAATTATTATTATTATTATTAATATTATTATTATTATTGTTATTATTTTCGGTTGTTATTGTTGTTGTTGTTAATCCTAACCCCCATTAATACGCGCAAAGGTTATGATTTACAAGTGGCTGTGAAGTTAATCAATGGCTAGCACTGAAAACTTATTGATTCACAACATTTAAGATAAAATGACCTTATCGAGTTTAATACTTGTGGTAACGTCACCATAAATCACTTGGAATGATATTAAATAACATAAAATACCCAAATATATCCGGAGCAAACCAAAGTTATGGGTAGAGAATTTCAAGTTGTTTTAGATATATTTTTATAATATTATATTTTGTAGTAATGCTTTTGGCGAGGCACTAGGCCAAATTATTCGAGGAAGCGGTTTTTATAGCCGTTGAGGTTTAGTTATTTCCATGGAAGAGGAGAAGCCGTATGAGACGTGTTAAGTTATTTCGATTCGCTAATGCTGTTTCAATTCAAGGCAAAAACAAAAGAGAAGGTAATGGTTTAATATACATAACGTTTTAAGTCTTTGAGATATAAAATTATTCGCAAACGGACATTAGCAGACAACTCTGTTGCTGCTTAAAAGGTAGTTTATATAGTTTTAACAGTGTAGCGGATACATAACTTTTCTTTGATATAATGCCAATCTATCGCACACAAAATTACCCATGAGTATAAAATAAAAAAAAAAATATGGGTAAATGGTTTTAAAGCTACAGTACTCTCAAATATACGACAAAAGGTTTTGCTACTTTCATCTTGCAATTTCGTGAATTAGATTACATGCTATTACATAAATATCTTGATCTTCATCGCAATACTCTTCCTTATTCTTCTTCATTATATTCACCACCATCACCACCACCACCATCAGTAGCAGCCGTGCCAGCAGCAGCTGTTAGTCGATACTTATCGATGAATGTTGATACTTAAAAGACAAGAAGCGTTTTATCAAAAGTCAGTGCACCTTTCTTTGCCGTGCGCTGCAGTTGTTCATTTGCGCATTTCAATGTTTAAATTCCTTATGTCGCAATGAATATCGTATTTTTCACTCAGTATGGTCTGTCCTGATTTTCCGTACATTAAGTGAGCCGTGAGTAGAGGAGGTCTATTGTTAACCAAATTAACCATATTCCCCATGATTTAAACTACAATGAGTTATGTTCTACTTATATTAATACGATATTAAAACTGGATTTCTTTAGAATAATGTTCTCTTTGACTCTTTCCATTGATATTATGAGCGTGTGTCTAATCATGAACGACGCAGGCTTTTAAATGCTCGTTGCATAACGTCAATTACCATGCTCATTGTATAACGACGTCCTCAGTGTTCGAGCGTGAAGAGATGGAATGCAAAATCAACAGCTGCAGTATTTCAACTCTGAACGTAAGACGGGCGAAATGCATTTTCCCGACGTGCTAATAATTCTGCCAGCTCGTGGTCTTTCTATGTTAGAGGATATTACTGTGAGCTATTCTTTGCTTTGCAATTTCTCTTTCGCATCATTCCTAGTATTGAGTCCACCTTGCTTATGCTGCGGGGAATTTCGACAATAAACCACCATACCTACTGACTGTATTGTCCTCATAGTTAAAACCGTGTGCTAGTAGAAATTACTTTCTTGCAATTTTAGTAGGTTCAGATTTCTCCCTTAGGCGTATCATACATTTTCAGTATTACAACAACAACAAAAACAAAAGGAAACTGGAAGAGAAGCGCTTACATATTTTCTTTAACAGTCTAAATGATTAACTAGGATAGACAACACATTGGTAAGATGATGTAAGAGTCTAATACATTTCCTTCCAGGAGAAAATTTAATACTTTACGCGGAAGGATCTAATTTATTTGAAAGCAGTGCCTTTGTGATAAATTTTCCATATCCTCAATGGAGAAAAGGCACAAAGACAGAAAGGCTAAGGTAATAAATTCCGGCTAAGTCTCCAGAAATAGAAAAGCATATTATTTGACATATCAGATCTCTATGCATTTACGGAAACGAAATAAATGTGCATCCAAAATGAATTGAACAAATTGATATTGTCTCCAGCTTGAGATCACTCTATATATTATTAGACTTTTTGCTTTGACTATTTGTTATAACACTATATCGAGATATATTTTCATTTAATAAATTATTACATCATGCTCTTCGTTCAAATGGTATTATATTAATAAAATTATCTGTATTTTTACAAATATCGATTTAATAAAAGATATATTATATATATATATATATATATATATATATATATATTACCTACAAACCCACTTTAGCAATATTTCTTCCTTGAATTAAACTCTATTCTACATTCACTGTCAATGTTTTTTAAAGAATTTGACAAATGTATGCAGCAAGGAAGCTAGATATAACTGAACTACTTTAACGCTACTTTTATTGCCAGAGTGTGATTCAGTGATTTTGTTTTTCCTTTTTTCACTTCCTGGGTCCACATCCAAGATACAATACTAGCTAAGAAGTGCAGTTCATGCTTGAGGCTCCGAGGAAGTTTTATGGTGTTTACTCACGCACTGAACTAACAGTCCACCGCATCCTCTAGCGGAAGCAACAGTGAGCTAATGAAGTCCATAACATAGTCGATTGTTCTTTTCTAATATATATATATATATATTTACACAATTATTTACATCCTTTTCTCCCTTTTCTTTCTACTTTCGAAGAGATATAAACTATATGCTTAGTATATACCAGTGTTATAAGAGAATTTCATTTCCTAAAAATATTAGGTGCTCAACCAGTAATTCCTTGGATGCAAGCATCCCTTGACTATGTTAACATACCCTCTAAGTAAATTGTATATATATATATATATATATATGTGTGTGTGTGTGTGTGTGTATGTGTGTGTATGTATATATATAATTGATTTTATGTTGATGCAAGGGTGTGGTATAAATAATTTATTACGTTTGACACTTTTCAATTGTGCTTTAAACTTAAAGCTTCGCCTTTGTCACATTTGAAAAGTTTTTCATATAATAAATTGCTTCGTTAACATACTTGTATTCACTAACTTTTTTTCTCTCGAGTACGAATACACTGGCTTCATATCTATTTTTTCTCGTCGCTTTTCTCCCTGCTCAAGACACCACACATTCATACATACACATACTCTTATATATGCGTGTGTGTGCGTGTGTATTTGTGTGTGTGTATGTGTGAGCGTGTGTGTATTCAATGATTTATATGTTTAATTCTATACCTTATTCATATATTCATACACAAAATTATAAATATTCACAAACGTTACTTTGCATATCTATGTACCTTGCCGATCTTGTTTTCCAAACAACGCTCATTAGTAATTCAATTGTCATTAATCAATTGACATTCAACATTAAGATGGATGTAGAAAATAATTAATATAACATGCGAATACCTTTGGAGTGCTTTTTTTCAGTTTAAGTGTCTTACTATAGTCATATCAAAGATTTAATATTCACCAATAATCTATTCTTTTAATTTACGTTGAAACGAAAATAAATAGGAATAAATATACGTTTTGTTGTGACAATTTATATTGATGCTGAGGTAGATTTTGTTATTTGATTCTTTTAATAAATATTTTAACGAAATTGTAAACTAAAAGGAACTTATATCGATGAATAATAGACCGATAGCGTATACAGCAATATTACTACCTCCACCTTAGTGAAGGCGGAGGTATTGTTTACAGTCGTGTGATCTTGTTTGTCTGTCTGTTTGATTCTGGACAAGATATTTCAAGAATCACTGCATGGATTCGAATGAAACTTTCAGGGATATTTGGCCTCGTGACTGGCACGAACTGATTAGATTTTCGGATCGATTCGGAACCGGACAAGGACTCCGCTTTGTTTTGCTTTCTTTACACAAGTGGAATAGCAACACCCTTTCGTTGAATTTTTTGCGGCGTAAAAAGAGGTGAAAACTAACGTTTTGAACAAGCAATTCGAGAATCCCATTCATTACGGAAGTTGGTATTCTATATTGGTATTCTAACCGATGGAAATATGAAAGAGCAAACTATATCCATTTGCTCATATATCCAGAATGAAATGGTTTATTCTATGATTCAACGAAAACTATACATTCAATTATTCTGAAAATGATAAACTAAGATTTGAAATGCCGTTGCTTGTTAATTACTATGTCCTAAAAGTATGTCCACAGTGACTCGTGTTGCTTCTGTCTGGCTCCTCAATGAATCATCACACAAAAGACTATTGCTGCATTAGAACAATAATTTAAAACACTAGTTTCCAAATTATCTTGATTTCGTTATATGTGTGTGTGTTGGCGCGCGGGCGTTCTAACATACATATAATTACGACGATATATACTTATATGTATATAACATGTATATACATACGTATGTATGCATTATCATTGTTGTTGTTGTTTTTTATGTTATTATTATTATTATTATTATTATTATTATTATTATTATTATTATTATTATTATATATGTATATATGAATATATATATATATATATATATATATATATATATATATATATATATATATATATATATATATATATATATATATATATATATATATATATATATATATATATATATATATATATATATATATACGTAAATATATATGAATACAAACCTACACACACTCGCACACAGACACAGACACAGACACGCTTATATATGCATATATGCATCTTTGAAATTTCTTCAAAGAGACTAAATCTTGATTCAATTGACTTCTTTGTAAGCTGCAAAGAGATTTAGATCTTTGAACTCATCTGATTCTTATTTTCTCTCTT
This sequence comes from Octopus bimaculoides, assembly GCF_046866305.1. NCBI lineage: Eukaryota > Metazoa > Mollusca > Cephalopoda > Octopoda > Octopodidae > Octopus > Octopus bimaculoides. The sequence goes on along the minus strand of NC_142946.1, from coordinate 15,726,081 downwards.
TTTTTTATGTGTGTTGTAGAAAGTCTCTTGGCACTCAGCTGGAGGCTATTCGAACTGCCTGTGAAACTGTATCTTAACAGACATGGGCATTATCACATTTCTCCAGGCACACGTATAGCCGTATATACGTATCTCAATGTTTGATTGATTTTTTTTTCTCTAAATGGAAAATGAAATACGATTGCTCCTTTCTGATTACGAGTATATTTCATACGTTTTCATAAACTCATGTAAATGAGGTATCAGAATCTTTTGATAAACTTTACTCTTAATTCGTCTGATGGTATTGAAAACAGTTGTTGGATTCAATGAATTATTCGACATGACTCTCTCAGACTTCGTTAACTGATAGAAGGGTATTTCCCATTATGCTTGAAAATATATGCAGTAATTTGAAAGCAATAGACAGTATCGAAATAAACTAAAGCACATGTGTTATCTGTAATGTTACAACTGATAAATTACGTCTTTTTGACATTCAGAAAATATTTTAGGTAGAATTTGATTTAAAAGTTACAAAATCTACTTTAGAAATAATTTATACTCAAACTTTTCGTTTTCGAAGTATTCTACAATTTCCTTTCTGATTATTTTTTCATTATCGTCATTTAGAAAAAAAAAAGCCTATTGTGCGGTTTCTAAGAAGTTAAAAGTTCAAGGTTCATGCCACACAGCTACACAACGCATTGACATATGTTTTTGTGTGTGTATATATATATGCATGTAATGTTCTGTAATATAGATATATGAAAATGGAATCTCCTAATAAGTGACAACGTGGAAACAAAATTCTACTAAGTTTAATTAATCTTTTTTTAATACTGTGATTATTTCTTGCGGATTTCTATGATCTCCTAAGTGTGTGTGTGTGTGTGTGTGCGTGTGTGTGTGTATGTGTGCGTGTGTGTGTGCACGCGTGTGTATTTGTTTGTGTGTATAAATATGTATGCATATTTAAACATTCATAGATATATAGATATATATTTATGTACATTTACGTGAAAATTAAAATATTCTTTTCTCTCTTTTTCAGGTAAGTTACAAAGTTTATACAGCATGTCGTGTTGTGACGGGAAGGTAGGAATGTGCATTGATGTTATATATATCTGTTTACAACTTGTTTTTAAATCAATATATACGACTAAATTGTTTAACTAATAATATGATGTAATTTTCACACATTTATATATGATATAAAAACATATAACTTATGTATTTCTTGAAACACAAAAAATAATATGTCCTTTTGGCACGAGCGATATCGTGTGGAATTTCTGAATTTGTCTGTGTTTCGTACATGTCAAACGCGTGATTGGTCTGTTAATGCACGGTGAGAATGTATCGCTGTATTAACAATAATCCTTAAACATACTCAGCCGAATTACAAACTGGAATTCTCTCGATCTGATCGGCTCTACACATGTTGATGACCAGGGAACCACTAACTTGAAATGATCCCAGCCCCTTCATCCAATATTACTGACCTAAGCCACGATTATCAGGAAATATATCACCCTCGCACAAACAGATATGCTACACATGCATACAAATACTCACATATACATACATGCATACATACATACATACATTCATGCATACATATATATATACATACATACATACATACATGCATACATGCATACATACATACATACATAAAAGCCCTTCGTAGATGCCAAAATGTTTAGAGACGTGTATTTTAGGATATCATATTTGCAATGAAAAAAGCAAGAGCAATGATGAAATAGGAAAAAAAAAAACATTCAGAATATTTATCCATTAAAGTTCATTATAAAACAGGAGGTTAGTATATATTTCCATTTAAGGCATTTCGTCAAATAATACATGTCATATATTTCTTTGCACAAAGATGAATACAAATTTATTAAAAATAGACATTTAGGTATTTCGTTCGTAACAATGTTTTCCCTCATCGAAAATCTTACATTTTTTAAGTATAACGTAGAATACCTTCCTTACATGCAAGTTTTGCTTCTTGTTTCCGTAAATAGATAAACTCAATCAATACCTGTTCAAGTGCCAACATTTAAGAGTGAATCCGTATACATCTAGAGATGGAAGAATTATATAGTTGATTTAAAAGGAAACAATCGAATATGTGCAATAGTAAAGAAGTGTATTGCAGAAATCGCCTTGCATTATTTAGTCGCGTATATTAAGGTTCACAGCTCAAATCCTACTGCGGTTTTTTGTTGCCTTTATTCATCTTAAGTTCGGAAAAGTAATCTCATGAATTAAATACTGAGATTGATATAATCAACTAAACACCCATCACACAAAAAAAAAACACGTAGCCTTCAAACCAAGTAAGAAGTCAATATAAAGCTGACGCACGTACACATATATTCGTACACATATGATATATATATATATATATATATATATATATATATATATATATATATATACATAGTTGTATGTGTGTGTATGTGGTTGTGTGTGAGTGTGTGTGTGCTTCTTAAGAAGTAGCGTGAATTTAATCGCTCTTTAATGGTTTCTAATAAATTCATGCGTATGTTTTAGACATCATTAATTTTGTTTGCTCAATAAATGCTGTGATTAATATCATTAATTATTGTCGTTTAATTATTGTTAGAGAAACGGTTTACGAGTCGTCTAAATTGAAGCATTTTCACCAGATGCATATATCATCGTATCATGTTATATTTAAATCAACACATTTTTAGAAAGAATTGTAAAAATACACGGTTTATTTTGGTTCAATCAATTAATGTTAGTTAGATCAACGAAAGGTGAAGCGAATGTAATTTAAATTCCTTGAAATGATAATATTGTATTACAACAAAATGTCAATTTACAGTTAAAGTTATGCAAATACAATACATTAAAACATACCGTAAGTTGTATAATATTACCGATATAATAATTCATTAAAATTTAATACTGAAAATATTTTGACATATATTTATAAAAGAGAATAATGTTAATAAATTATATAAATATTTTAAAGCATAGATTAAAGTTATTAGATATTAACAACATTGAAAATTATATAAAATTTCAATGATAGGCTTAAACTGTCGGCCAACTGACACATTGGCTTCTTTTAGTGGAATCCAGTTTGACACCAATGTTTGGACACAGACCTCTCCGGTTTGAGGATGCTTCCCCCTCTCTTCAACCACTGTCAGTTGCACTATAAAATACCATTGGCATTACATTCCATCCTACCTATTAAGATGAACAAAACCAATATTTATATATAAACATATCTACATTTTATTAAGTTGGAGATTTTGTTAATTCTACTGACATGGCTCAACTTCCCGGTTTCACTATTATTTTGTCAACGTTTTAAAGATATTATGAAGAAAAACATAATTAATAATCAAGACCTAATTTTAATGAAGGGATTCCTTAAATCAAGCAAAATCTTAAGTGTTCCGTATTCCATAAAAGGGCTTCTGTTAAATGCGATACAATTGTCAAATTGTCAAAATATTGTGTTTTATTTTGATGATAAAGAAGGCTGCTTAGGAAATTTTACAAATGCATTACATGGATAACCGAAAATCGTCCACAGAGATGTCAAAGGCAGATATTCGGTTCTTATTATTACACCACATTGTGCATATCTTGCTAATGCCATTGACTTAACATCATGATTGTAACTGACATTGATAATCCTAGTTGAAGAAGCTGAATCTTAATCGCTTTTATGCTCCATAGAAAGCCCAGGTGTCTTTGAATTAATTATATTTCCTTCATTCATCTTGATGTTTGGTCGTAACATCTAATCCAGTTCATTATTCTTTTTTCGAATGCCGACTACATTCCATTAGCAATTCTAGAATTGAGCTTCTGTCAAAACAAATTAAGCACGGCTTGTGGGCAAATATAATTTCAGTTGCTGTTTCCCTGTCCTGATTTCCACAGTTACACGTTTATACTAATTTATGTTTTCTGTTGTCACACAGATACCTAGATGCAGCTAAGTACCTTGCTGCTGACCTATTTTCTAATGTTTACGGATTTGTTTCCATTCTTATGTTTACTAACGTGATTTCTTTTTCTCGATACAAGTAATCGAAAGGTGACGAAGAATTTTAACATTTTGTCTGTTATTATCGCTATTATATTCCTAAAGTAGCTTCAAATCAGCAGGAGATGGACAATTCTCAGTAAACAATGCCAATATCTTGCTGAGATCACTGATAATGTTAAATTAGCCACTATAATAACTGGAAAACATTGAAACATCTTGCTGAAAGTGAGATTTATATTTAGTGCCTTTTATTGAAGAGCTGTTCCAGCTGTTAGAAAATTACTACTAAAGTTCAGAGATTTTTACAATAACAACAGCTTTATGTGTCTGAAAAGTGCTAGAAATTGTACTTATCTAGGACCGTATAGTTTCTAGTTTAAAAAAAAAACCTCTTTAATCATATTCTTTTGGCAAACAACCAACCAAACCGTTTGTATATTTGATACTACCTATTGTAAGTTCTTTATTTTCGTTTAAGGCAGTCAATTATTATTTCAGGGAACTTGGCTGCTATTTCTAGCAAGATACGTAGCCAGTTTAACTATTTTGCTTTGACTCATGGCTCACTTACTGCCTCGTGATGCCAACGTTGGCTCCATTTTTAGACATAATACATCATAATATTAGTTTTAGGTGAAATGAAAGCGTTCAAAATTTAGTTCACATTTAGTGTATCTCAGCATCCATTTTCGATTCCCATTTGCTATAGATATGTGTGCAGTAATTGAGGTAACATTGCAAGTCCTAGTTCTGGTCTCCTACAAATTATACTTATAACAATTATTTCTAATGTTGTTACAAGGACAAAAATATTTTGCGGGGAGGGGCAGTTGAGTTCATCGGTACCAGTGCTCAAGTTCTACATATTTCATCGTCACTGAATGAATAAAAGACAAAGACGACCTTGGCGGAATGTGAACATAGAACGTAAAGATTCGAAGAAATGCCGCTATATGCTTATGATAATGCCTATTCTAAGGCGGCGAGCTGGTTGAAACGTTAGCGCGCCGGGTGAAATACTGAGCGGTATCTCATCTGCCCTTACGTTCTGAGATCGAATTCCGCCGAGGTCGACTTTGCCTTTCATCCTTTCGGTGTCGATAAAGTAAGTATCAGTTACGCACTGCGGTCGATGTAATCGACTTAATCCCTTTGTTTGTCCTTGTTCGTCCCCTCTATGTTTAGCCCCTTGTGGGAAATAAAGAAATAAGAAATGTTAGCACGCCGGGCGAAATACTTAGCGATATTTCGTCTGTCTTTACGGTCTGAGTTCAAATTCCACCGATGTCAACTTTGCATTTCATCCTTTCGGGGTCGATAAATTAAGTACCAGTTGCGTTCTGGGGTCGATCTAATCGACTGGCCCCCTTCCGAAAAGTTTCGGACCTTATACATAGAATAGAAACGAATAATGCTTTTTCTATTGGCCACAAGGCCTGAATGGTGCATATGATATGTCTTACAACTGAAGTTTGTTTTTGTCTGAGATAAATCCTTCTTGAGCACCGAATAACGAATGTGATTATTCCAAATATAATCACGTTCTACACTCATTATGCGTATCAATAATCACATTATTCTATATGTCAGCACTTCTCCAAGAGGACGTATTGCTTTTGCCATTTATAAAGCAACTTAGAGTTAAAAGAAGAAAATCACTGCGCAGTAATCTAGGTTGCACTACTTCACATATATAGGTGTGCTTACGGAATTCTGAAATTTCATAAACTCCGTTGTTTCGTCAGATATATCTAATCGGCATCTCACTGAATAAGGCACCTACCAGCAAAAGTTCTAAGTTTACGGAGGATTAGTTTAAATGGCTTCTGTTAGCTTTTGAGAATTGCAATCGGTTCAGTCACAAGTAATATAACTCGTAATGTTGTAGTATATAAATTTCAAGATAGTGAGACTAAATCTAGTTGCTTTAAGCAATGCAACATTCTACTGTCCTCTAACCTATCTCTGCCGACTCTCTCCCTCTGCACACACACACACACACACACACACACACACACAGACAGAATGATAGACATAGATATGGAAATGCATACACACAATTATATGTAGACACGCAAACATACACACACACACGCACACATACACACGCGTGCACACACACACATATGTATGTATGAGTGTATATGTATGTATATATATATATGTTTAATTAGACAATCACTTAACTTTCGTACCAGCTATATGATAGTAATAAATAGTATTATGTGTGTATATTTATATATGGTGAACGGCTCTAAATCTTTCTTTAACAATTACTATTTTGGTGAATGAAATCCCTCGGGGTATGTATGTGCAACAACATTATAGCAATATATTATCAATTTCTGAAGTGTTTTCTCTATAACAAAACTCCTAATGGAGTAGGGTTGATCTTTATGGCTTCCGGTAAACGATTTGAAAACATAACTGTAAAAGTAATGAAGAAGCGGGATGTGTCAAAATGAAATCAATATATTTCGTTAAGATTCACATAGATTCGTAATGCATTTAGTTTTAAATCAAAGACTGTAAAATGTACTATTATGCTATTGTTCGAAAATATATACGACATTTCCATTTTTTTTTTTTTCATTCTTTGCCTTAACATTATTATTAGGATAATGGTCTATAGGCGTTGTTATATATCTTTTTCAGAAGTAAATTGATATAATAACATAGCTGTAATATATAATGTACATCGTGCGGTAGCGGAGAGATTCCCTCACAAGGAGACTCGCGAAACAAGTTTACAGTTATGTGATATCATTAAGATTTTCTGAAAATCTATGTATTCACATATTCGTATTCCCAATTTTCAATATAACTCAATCGCGTGTTCTCTTCTCTATAAACAAAAGAATACCAATGAAAACAAAAAAATTGTTTTTCTTTCAGTTGAAACTTGATTGTCTTTCGTAGAAGTGAAACTCAAGTCTGTGTTTCTATGGTGATATATATTCAAGAGCATACATATAAATAACAGCTTCAGTAATTGACACACAAACCTATATAATAGCAAAGAGATATTGGAATGCTACAATAGTTTATCGACTTTGGAATAGTTGACGGTAAAGTTCTTGTGTCTCTTGTGTTATAATTTTATCCAAATCTAAATGCCTTCATTGAGCGGTTTAATTACCATATGACTGGAGTCCTAGAATCAACAGTCAGTCAACTTTATCGACCCAAAAGTCTAGATGGATGCAAGAGAGGATTTTTGCATACCAACGTGGTTGTATTTGTACGTATATAAATAATTACATACGTATATATATATATATATATATATATATATATATATATATATATATATATATATATATATATATATATATATGTATATATCCATACAGATATGTGTGTGTATATATACATACGTTGTTTTCTAACTTAATCAGTAGCTAAATAAATTTAAGGGGTGGTAATTAGTGAGTGTTATTATTAGAGGCATGGGGATGTAATTAACCTATTTTTGCGGAGGTGAGTTGATATTTACATTACAAAGTAATACATCTTTATATAAAAATGTTTACAAGACCCATATTTGACGTAATATAAAACTATAAAGGAAAACTTTAATCCTCAGTAATTGTGTCTGAGGGTGCCAAAGCACATATTCTGTAAGAAATAAATGTAAT
>NC_142946.1:15693416-15705916 GCF_046866305.1 Octopus bimaculoides | reverse complement strand
CACCTATCTTTCACAAACACACATACACACACGCACGTACAGTCAAATAGACACATGCGTATATGTATATGTATATACATTGATAGACAGATAGACATATAGATAGATACAGATATCTAGATAGATATATATGTGTATATATATATATGTATGTGTATATATATATATATATATATATATGCATATATATGTATATATTTATATATCTATCTATCTATCTATCTATCTATCTATCTATCTATCTATCTATCTCTCTCTCTCTCTCTCTCTCTCTCTCTCTCTCTCTATATATATATATATATATATATATATATATATATATATATATATGCCAGTGTAAGAGCAATACAGTTAATTGATATATCATTAGAACTCTTTAATAATATAATAGGCATTCGACGTTAGCATTTTATTTAGTCACTCGACCTGACCCCTCTCCATAAATATTCAGCCGTGTCCTTAAGTGAGAAATCAATATACATTCATTAAATACCTTAATGCTACTATCACTTCTAAAATTTCTATTTAACAATCTCTCCACCCTATTGCACCACACAATTCAAAATGTTCATTGTTGTTTAAATGTTAGGAAATTAATGTCTGCATTCAGAATATTGATTAAAATATTTAGAATTATGCGGTATATTTTAATTGATATATATATATATATATATATATATATATATATATATATATATATATATATATATATATATATATATATATATATATATATATATATATATATATATATATATATATATATATATATATATATATATATATATATATATGTATATATATATATATATATATATGTATGTATGTATATATGTACACACATATATATATATATATATATATATATATATATATATATATATATATATATATATATATATATATATATACGTATATATACATATGGATGTATATATAAGTATATATATATATATATATATATATATATATATATATATATATATATATATATATATATATATATATATATATATATATATATATATATATATATATATATATATATATATATATATATATATATATATATATATATACATATATATATATATATATATATATATATATATATATATATATATATATGCTATAACTGTACAAGTATATATACACAAATGCATACATATATGCATGTATATTGGCACATGCACGTGTGTGTGTGTGTACAGTTTTAGTAATTTATCTTTGCTTCTATTGAGTTACATTTATAACTTGCTGCACTTATTTTGTATATTAATTAATTAAATCTCCATAATATATAGTACCAATCATAGCCATCATACCCATACAGCCATTTCTCACTCTCTATTCCAGAAGATCTATTTTGACCGTCTCTCTGAGGTTACTTGGCATATTTAAAATAACTAAAAAAAATATGTGAAATCGTATTTTAGAAAATTATATTAATCAATTGCTATTTTTAGAATGTCCTCACATATGCGATATAACATTCACGTTAAGAATAGATCTGTTCCCTAGCGTGCTGTGAAGTTTGACTGTGCCGGAGGAATCATATCACCAGCAATCATAGCATCACCAATCATAGCAAATATAACTGGAAATAGATTTACTGTGTCTTATTTACACGTTTCAATCTGCGACCATACTGAAGCACCACTAAATTACGACGTAAACAAAATACTCGTTGTCAACTGATTGTGTGTGTGTATGTTGAGAGGGTTGGGCAGTCACAAAAGCATACACGCGCACACACTCATATATTCATTTGTTTAAAATTCTTTTTTTTAGTTTTTTACTGGTTTCAGCCATAATCTAAGGTCATACTGGGACACCGCTTGTAATTGGTATAGTTCTCAATGAAGTAGTGACCTGGGCGTAGTTGCTCTTCTTTCCTTCCCCGGCTACGATGTTTGTTGATCCTGTATCTCAGATAAGAAGCTGTCGAATCATTCCTTGAAAACCTCCACATCTAATTTGGTAGATCTCTGAAGGTTTTTGATAGAATGTTAAAAGCTTTTAGGTCTTTTGACCTTATGTATTACAAAATTGGGTCCTTATTCTTGATGCAAGAGATGGGATTTTTGTACTATACTGTGCCGTTCAGTTCGGTTTTTGGTGTAGATTGTAATTACAAGTTCAGCTGCTATTTATTCCAGGATCTACCATATTTATGTCAGTGCATATCTTGTCTCTGGGTAGTAGGTCTTCGGTTTCTGTAACCTCTCCAAGTAAGCTCTTTGTAGCACTGACCGAGTCACGCTTCTTTGTGTAATGGCGAAGAATTGCTTCGAATACCGCTGTTAATTTTACGCTATGCGGATACCACAGTTGGGGCAGTAACACAAGCGACTGTGAATGAATGGCCTCCATAGAAGAAGTATGTTATTCTTTTTGAGTCTGAATTATCTCAGAATTCAATCAGCCACTAACCTGCCATCTCGGTAATATTTACAACGAATGTTGCATCACTACTCGTGGATTCACAGGCACTGACTTTGACTCTGCGATTGCACTATCAAGTAGTTTCCAAATGCATGCTCAATTATTTTGTCGACTCGGGGCTATAGTAGGAATAATTTGCTCAATGTGCTGTGCAGTGGGACTGAACTAACCCACAAAGCATTCAGTTGCAATTCGAGCTTCTTAGCAGCACGGCCATGCCAGCGCCTGTCATTTCAGGTGTAGCTGCTGAGAGTGTTAACGCTGTTCTTGCTTTCTTCTCACTCGATCAATGAAACGCTGTGTAGCATTGACTTTCCAACTCAGCAGTATAATTGACTTCTGTTGTGTCAAAGAAATTCAACGGTGATGACCACCATCAATAATTAGTGTAATCTTATGAAAAATACGAATAGAAATCAACGAAACGGTACATGCTATAAAACAAATTCAAGTTTGCTGGCGTTTGTAGCTATGATTTAAACATTAGTCTTCCATGACTAAACGTAAACAAGCTGGCGTTGGTGAGAGGATGTTCTCATTAAAGCTGTAACCTGAAAATGTGCAAGTATTAGATACTAGTTAATGTCTAGCCATATGTTTGAAAGTCACTGTTCTGTATAGAAAATAGTGGTATAAAAACAATTACATTTCGTTCCACTGACAAAGCGGAAATGCAAAGAAAAAAAAATTGTCGTTATTCAAATCAGATGAAATTATGTCACCTTATAAAATGTGAAGCCTACTGAGCAGTCAATGTGAATCTCTAGTTGTTATTATAACTACTTGTTCTATTTGTTTTCGTCTGTGGTCTCAACCTTGCTGCGCGGTCTTCCTCATTCATTCTTACGTCCTTCTCTCTGTCGGACAGACTCTCCGTCTTTCTGTTTGTCTGCTGTCTGCCTCTCTATCACTGATTCCATGTTTCTGTGGGCGTGGAGGGGGGGGGGGGGGCTGATAAGCATACATAGATATATACTTACATCACCGCCACCACTTTCTACAGCAATGAACCTAGCTAACAGCAGGAGAATGTCATTGCAAATCCAAAGAGGTATGACATTGAATTGTTGAGTACTACATAAATGCATGATCCAAATATATATATACAGAATTTAAAGAAGAAAAATAAAGACTGAAATGTAATTCAACATGAAGAATAAATAGGATGACATTTCTACAGTTTGAAATGTGCAAAATTTTAAATTTAAATTTAATAAAGTTTCAAAATAGTTTCATCGTGAAGTGAATTGCAAGAGATAAATTATCAATGCTGTTTCACGTCACGAAATATACATAATCATTTCTTGGAAGGGAGTGGGTACTAATTTCATTGACTCCGAAAGGATGAAAGGCAAAGTCGACATCGGTGGAATTTGAACTCAGAACATAGCAGCAGGCAAAATTCTGCTAAGCATTACGCCCGGCGTGCTAGTGATTCTGCCAGCTCGCCCTTTACACAATATATATAATGTTGTCATAGGTTTTTGATGGTGCTATCAAGTTCCAAGGCATTTCATTAAAACTGCATTAAATTAATTGTAGTATACTTCGAATCATAGGAAACTGTTTTAAGAGAGTGAGGTAATGTTGTTGGCCAGCATTACTCCACTCCTTTAAATGTCAAAATACTGAGTAAAAGCTGATAATGTTTTTAAACGATTCCACCAAGGTCGATAAATTAAGTACCAGATGTGTACTGGGGTCGATCTAAATTGACTGGCGCCCTCCCACAAAATTTCGGGCCTTGTGCTTAGAGTAGAAAAGAATATATTTAAGCGATTACGAGGCCACGTCTTAATTGGTGATAAATGCATACTGCATAATTACGGGTTAAATTTTTACACTATACAATCTGTATGTAACTCTTAATACATCTCAGTATATGTGCATAACTATGTATATATGTATGTGTGTGTGTATGTGTGTGTGTGTGTGTGTGTGTGTGTGTGTGTGTGTGTGGGTGTGTGTATAAAGTATATGCATATATGCACACACCACATAGAAATTTATAAGTTGAAATAATGAAGTCAAGCCAAACACTGATATTTTGAAACACTTTAATACGTACGTTTTAGTTTTGCGCAACATGATAGGAAATGCAGGCATTTCAACTCTTTTCAGTTAAGATATTTATGATACACAGACACACACACACACACACACACATACACACACACACACACACATATATATATATATATATATATATATATATATATATATATATATATATATATATATATATATATATATATATATATATATATATATACACGCACACACAAACTATTCCTTTGTTACATCGGTATATGAATGCTAAACCTTTGAATGTAATCACGTTTTAATTTGATTGGGAATATTAATTTCATGAGGTCTTTCTTTGTTTTTAACGAAGAAAATTACATCTATTTTAAAACACTCTTACATACTATGAATCTCCTGAGAGGCAAGAAAATCGAAATACCAGTTATTTCATAGATTTAGAAAGCTTTTGAAATCATAGCATACAATAATTACATGCCTTCGTGTTTCAGAAATAATCTGCTGAGTTATGCTATTTCTGATATACTAGAAGATATAAGTGGCGATAGCGCAACCGCTGTTGTTGTTGTTGCTGGTGGTGGTACTACTACTGCTACTAACACTACTACTACTACTACTACTACTACTACTACTACTACTACTACTACTACTACTACTACTAACAACAACAACAACAACGCCACCAACATTATTATTAATACTACTACTACTATTACGACGTCTACTACTACCACTACCACTACCACCACCATCACCACCATCACCACCACTACCACTACCATCACCACCACCCGTACTGATACTACTTCTGCTGCCGCTGCTGCTACTACAACAACTACTTCAACTACTACTACTACTACTACTACTACCACCAGCACCCCCAAGAACACCAACAGCGCCACCAACACTACTACTAATACTACTACTATTACGACTTCTACTGCTACTACTACTGCTACTACTACTACTACCACCACTACCACCACAAGCACCGCCATCGCCACCACCACCACCACCACTACTACCACCACCACTACTACTACTACTACTACTACTACTAGTACTACTACTACTACCACTGCTACTACTACTACCAACACTACTAAAATTACGAAGAATAGTACAAACACCATCACCACCAAAGGCACCACTATTTCTGCAGCAATGGAGATATCTCAGTTGCTGTTAGAGTTTGAAAGATTTCTTACTACTATCAAAACTACACTTCACCATTCTCCTGCTCATATATTTACTACTATAACTATACTGGGCACTGCTGCTGTTGTTGTTGTTGTTGTTGTTGATGATGCTAGTAATGCTTTGGTTTCTGTTTGTTGCTGCCATTGCTAAAGTTGCATTGCTTTCTGCGAATCTATAGAAATAATCGTTACAACACATTGATTCAACTTTTCCCAATTGCAGAAAGAAATCACATCAACAGAATTGTAATTACGTGCAATTGAAGTCAAAAGGGTAATGTTAGTAAAAGAAAAAAAAAAGACAAGAAAACAACAGATGTAATACAATATAATAAATTTTAAAAATAAATAAATATATGCCGAAGAAAAAAAAAACAAAACAAAAAGAAAGAAGAAAATTTTGCGAGCAAAACTACGTGAAGGAGGGCGTGAAAAGGGAAGAATAGTTAATATCAAAAGATCGAGATAGAAAGAGAAGGAGAGAGGGTAATATTGAAAGAAAAAGAGAATTAGAGAATGGTATTCAAGGAGAGAAATATTGAATATGGTATCTTGCAAAATTGTGAGAGGGAATTATGAGTCTAATATTATTGATACACATACACAAACATGCATATATATATATATATATATATATATATATATATATATATATATATATATATATATATATAAGATGAGGGGAGAGAATGCACGTGATAGTAAGATAGAGAAAGTATAGAGAAACGTCTTAAGATTGGTGAATGTTTAGACAGATTAACAAATTTAATTGAAGGAAACACAGATATTATATTCGAAAAGAAAGTCGAAACGAGAGCTAGCTGGATAAGATCAATAATATATAAGGCTATATTGACGTAAATAAGAATAGAAAAAGAGAGGGCGAATGATGACACGAAGGTAGGAGCAAAATTGAAATGATATAGCATGAATAAAAGCAAAATATCGTTATAGATATATAGCTGTATATATAGAATGGCAATGAAACGTATAACTGATAGAATTGGTTTTTCTCAGAAATAGAAAATGAACAAATTTATTTTCAAATGAAAACATGTCACAATAGTTTTACTAGAAATCCATTAAAATTTTATCGTAAATAACATATATGTCACACATAAAATTCGATCCAATGTTTATTTATAGAAATACGAAATATTTTCAAATTACCCCATATAAAATATTCTGGCTTATTCAAAATCTTTTCAGCGCTTTTGAATAACAAGTCACAGCTATATTTCGTTTTTGTATTTCGTTTGCACACAGTTATATATGTAGTATACTTATTGAAACTTTAGTATAGCAGGAGTACAGTAGTGAGCATGATATTCAATTGATTTAATGGCAATTTATTAAAACTTCTTCAGAAAGTAATATTTTAAAGATTACAATTTAATTATCTAGATAAAATTATTTTCAAACGGAGAAAGAATCAATATATTACCGAAACGTTTGAATTGATTCAAATCTTAATATCAAAGTCAATTTATATTCTTTTGATATTTCTTTTGCATTAGTTAGCTACTTCTGAAAAAAAATATTAAGCAACTACAAATAATATTTGTAATGTGTAGCAAGGTTAAACCTCTTTAAAAGATTGTTTGTTTTAGGCATTTCAGTAAAGAAATGAAGAATAATGAAGCAAATAGTGAGTTGATTTCCAACTTGACTGAAAACCTATTTAACTTTATCAGTTTAATTATGAAATACAGAAATATAATTTTACTCGAAAACATATTATAAACTACTTAAAGACATTAATGTATTTCATTTAATCTTGCAACTCTGAATACTTATGCAATTTCATGACTTCTAATGTATGAGAAAACTTCAATAAATATTTGCAAAATGGCTATCGATATGAATTTGTTTTACACTAGACGCTGATATAACCACCTAACAATCCATTGCAGAGCTTTCAGAACACGCTCACTCACACGCACAAACGCATAAAACCTACGCCTGTACATGTATACACACTACACGCTGCCTAATTCAATAGATGGTTATGAAATAATCTAACCTAGGTTTCATGCAACAGATGATTGGAGCCAAAAGGAAATTATTCTAGATATCAAATGTAAATTTTCATTGAATGGTATTTTAACCTGCTTGGGTTTGAAATTCTATGAAGATATATTGTCTATAGAGAAATCTTCAGAATAACATGATACTTCCTTTGGAATATTAGTTGTTAATATATTAGGCATGAAACTTTTGCACAACAATGCTTAACTTGAATCTATAGATAAGTTGTTTACAGATTATACACAACTTCCTTGTGGTACAGTGGATTCCTTTACTTTTGAGTTACTTGTCTATCTCGATGAAGATTCTACATTGATTATATATCTGGTTCTAAATACATTTAAGTGCTGTTTGCACCGAATTTCAATAGAATTCATTGTAAATCATCTGTATGCCATTTCAATACTGCCTATTGTTGTTACTGTGCTTTTCTGCACAAGGGACTTCAGAACGCATTTTCGAAAAGTCGGTATGTGTTATTGTATTTGTATAGTTGCGTTCAGTCCGTTGAGGTGTTGTTTGGTGCTCCAAGCATCTATTGCTTAAAATGTAGATGAGTGCATTGCATAAGTTTGCATTGTATAACACCTAGATGTGTGCATGTGTATACATGAACGAATGTGCGTGTGTGTTTGATAAATGAATGTTCTAGATTGGAGTTAAATGATTGCACAGAATGAAACAAATCCATGCCAATGGTCATTTCACAAATACTTCATCTGTTATTTCTATACCAGTTATGAACCTAAACTGGATTTAGCGTTGTTTTTTGTTTCACCTTTGTGATAATTGTGTTCTATAGTAATATTCTTTAGTTTATATGAAGTATATATAATCTAGGGGCAGTGTACTAGATTGTCTTATTTTATATGTTTTGACTGTGTTTGTGTGCGTGTGTGTGTGACGGGGTTTACTATACACGTTTTTCCATTGATTATACTTAATCCTTGTTACTGAAATGCTGTACTAAAGGTTTTCTTTTCAATAAAATACGTGGTTATTTGAAGTTTTCGTTATTATATAACTTGTATTTGGGTTTTTAATTATTTATGGTTGTGGCAAGTTTAAGAATGGTTCAATCCTAGCTCAATGTTTATCAAACGACGTTAATGAAAATTTGGTAGTCTGAAACAGTATTTGTGTTGTAGAATATTTACAATACTAAAGATTTTCACTCCCTGTAGAGCATAGACCACTGACGCTTTCTCCCCAGAGCTCTCGACTCTGGGCTGTCTTTTTCTGCTTCTCTCCAATCTGATCCCTACCTTTTTCTTGTGGGGTCCTTCCAGATTTTAATACACCACCTCATATGCCTCCTTTAGGGAAGGCCTTCGTCTCCCAGGTTTTTCATTGTTATCCATTCTTCTGTAACTTTGATTTTCCTAGGTAAGGACGTTTGCCATATGTAAACCCATTTTTACTACTGGTAAGATACTGTCCATATTAGTCATGCTTCTATCCTTTAGCAAGTCCGACATAGGAGGTGCTGTCAGGTGCCTGCACTTAGCTGCCAAAACTCCTTAAGACACAAAAGCTACCATGCAATAAACAATACCTGGACTTTGTTGGGAAATTTTAAGTATAAAATTTCCTGAAACTTAGGTACTTTTAGAATCGCAAGGTCTTTCCCAATTTCAGACTGTTGGAGAAGAAAATAGCGCAAATCAATTGACAGTGACTCTGGAGCCGGAACGATTCGACTGAGAAAAAGGACTAACCACAGAAATATGCCTGAGAAGTTGATAATACGTACTTATTCAAGGGAGGATAAAATTATTATAGTCTTGTGTTCATTTTATTTAGAACACTTTCAAGACCTCGTAACATGCAAAGCTTGTGTCAAAGCAGAAACATGAAACAAATTGTTGAAATCCAAATGATGACAAAGCTCGAGAATGTGATTAATTACAGATTTCAACCTGAACTTCCTCATCATATTAAGTTGACGGGATTAATCGGAGAGGCCGTATTTGAAACACTATAATGATCCAATGCCACTCAAAATTGACTCAAAATTTCACCACGAACACTGTTCGCGTACAAATAGCATCATGTTAAAATCGATGTCCGACAAAGAGAAACTTATTTTTATAACCTCTGTTATGTTACAAAATCTCATAGATAACTAATTCTCAAATTGTTAGGATAATGAGTTTTTCGTTAAACAAAATCTTGTGCATAAGTATATATGACATGCAATTGTTAAACTGATGTTGGTCCTGTTGTCGTTGCTGTTGTAAATGATGTTATTAGCCACATTTTCCACGATGGAGCGGATTTATGTAAAAAGCGCTCGTAGTTCTGTGTAGCCTGTTATTTATATTTTCCTAAAGAGTATGTTCCCTGGATGACGTTATCCAATGTAAACTTACATTTCTTTCTTAAAATTAGAGGAAGATGTTTTATGGAGATTTGAAGCTATTTCCAGCACGTCGTCGGCGCTATTATAGCAAAATATTACAAAAAGAAGACAAGCTTACAATCACTCTGTATGTATACCACAATTTATCAGATCTAGCTCTTTTCAGTGGTGTTTATTTAAAATCTAGCGATGTCAGCTTCATTGATGTTAACCGTGCTTCAAACGTGATTGATAAAATTATTACCTTATATGATCTTTCCACTCCACCCCACCTTATAAATCATCTGATAAAAGAGCCATATTTTAAATTTCCTTCTTGAACAGAAGAATTTCTATCTGTCTTCTTTCCTTTCTATCAAACACATTTCAAACTATAGCACTGCATTGTACGAAGACAACTGAGAATTGATTTTGACAATAATATTCGAGAGAATCAAATTTTGCTTACCATACGCTTGTTTCAGAAAATCTGATTATCGACTCCTTGTATATACGCACATATACTCACACATGCACTTAAACATATATCTATATGTATGTATGTATGTATGTATGTATGTATGTATGTATGTATGTATGTATTTATGTATATATATATATATATATATATATATATATATATATATATATATATATATATATATATATGTATGTGTGTGTATGTATGTGTGTAGATAGATAGATAGATAGTAGATATGTATGTACGTATTCTTGCATGCATGTATGGATGTACGTATGTATGAATGTATGCATGTATGTATTTGGTATATCCTATAACGTTCACTCATTTCATAGCGACCGTTCTGGGGCACTGCTTTGAAGGATTTAATAGCAAAAATCGACTAGTGTGCTAAGTTTTTAAGTGTGGTACATTTTCTCTCAGACTGTTTATGACGAACCGCTAAGTCACGGGGAGTAACAGACCCAATATATAAACGCATATATACGCACGCACACACACACACGCGCGCACACGTACACATCTGTATGTGTATATATATGATAGGCTTCTAATTTCCGTCAACCAAATCCATACATAAGGATGCGTTCGCTCAAGGGATTAAGTAGAAGACGCATGCCAAAGCTGCTACGCAGAAGAACTGAACCGAGAACCATGTGGTTAAGAAGCAAACACCTTACCACACACCCACTCATATGCATATACACACATAATTACATACATACATACATGCATACATACATACATACCTGCATGCACACATACGTGCATATATGCGTCCATCCATCCATATATATATATATATATATATATATATATATATATATATATATATGTACATATATATATATATATATATATATATATATATATATATATATATATATATATGTATGTATATATACATATATATACATATATATATATATATATATATATATATATATATATATATATATATATATATATATATATATATATATATATATATATATATATATATATATATATATACATATATGTATACATATATATATATATATATATATATATATATATATATATATATCTACATATCGAGAAATAATATCTGAATATATATTAACTATTTTGTGTGTGCTGTATATAATGAAGCATTTCCACTTGTTTAGCGCCTACCTGTCTTCAAACTGTTCCAATGTCCATAAATATCAATCTATCTTTGAAATCAAAGGCTTTGGAATATGATTGTAGAAATATACTTGAAGGCTTTTCTGAGAAATCTGATTATTCTATTCCGTTATCAACATCTGATTTTTTTTTTATATATTTATTTTATTCTGCTTTGCTTTTGGCAGAATTTCTTTTGTCACATCACAATTTCTCTTCGATATGCTATTCATTGAATATTCCCTGTGATAGTTCATAAACCAGGATCTCATTAGTATAACTCGACAATATATCAATATATTACCTCATCCACACCTCACTCTACTTTCGGATTTAAAGAGAAATATTTTGTTGTATTATTTAGTATCCGAGCTTGAAATGGCGTTAGCTTTTAGCATAAGGATCGATCCACTAATACATGTGTATGTGCCTGTGTATTAGAGATTGTGCGCGTATATACATGTCTGTTTGTACAAATTTATATATATATATATATATACATATATATATATATATATATATATATATATATATATATATATATATATATATATATATATATATATATATATATATATATATATATATATATATATATATATATATATATATATATATATATATATATATATATATATACATATGCATATATACATATATTTATTTATATATATATATATGTATGTATAATCTAGCTATCTAGCTACGAACGTGCTTTTGTGTATATGTATGAGGCATGTGGCTTAATAGTTAGAGGTATTTCGCTCACGATGATGAAGTCGTGAGTTCGATTCCGGGTGTTGAATTGTATCCT
>NC_142946.1:15673416-15688416 GCF_046866305.1 Octopus bimaculoides | reverse complement strand
GAGGGGGAAGAGAGAGAGAGACACTTACATACATATACCTATACGTATGTACATTTGTATAAAACTCTCTATCGAAGTTCTATATATATATATTTTTTTTTTTTTTTCATTTAACATGTCACACTGTTGCTTTTGTGGGTAGCTTTTCTTTTTATAACTTCTGAGTTATAAATCTGTAACTAGAAAAAGTTAACATAACCAATGCAGAACTTTCCGCTTAAGAAACACTGAAGCAAACTGCGTACGAAATTGTCCTTTCTCTATTATTCATGCTTAACAATGCAGCGCCAACATTAACGCCTAGCCTAGATAATTAACGGTATATTTCTCTGTTAGAGAATGGTAAATCGCATGCAATATAGACACAAGGGAACGCGTATAACAAATATCTTTTTATTATTTATCTAAATATTATATTCTCTATATATTTTAGTCACACATCTTCGGGTTTTCGATAATTATTAGTCTTGCTTTATTTGATATTAAATCATTAATGCTTAAAGCATATTTATTTTGTTATAGATATGAGGAAGCCTGTGCATGAATATTTTAATTACATAGGTGCGAAATCTCTACAACTGACTTCGATTTAATAACATAAAACCTTTTTGATTAATGCAGCATTAATCTCCCTGGGAGATATAAAATAGCTGGTGTTTCATTTAAAGTTAGATATTTTAAAATAATTATACAAATGACTTCTCCTTGGGAAAGTATTTAAAAACCGTCTACAAATACATATAGCTGGAGCTACTTTATATCTCATTTCCGTAAAATATCAATTGAAATAAGGCCTAACTATTCCAGAGATATTCAACATGTGACACATAAATCTACAAAAGATTCATGTTTCATAGACAGTCACCTTCTAGAGACAGATGACTATACAGGATGAGTGATTTAAAGCTATACAATTACGTGGGTAGGATACAATTATACTGCTCTACACGTTGGGCATCTGCATAGACGAGGCGTAGCCAATGACGTATGGATGAATTTACGGGTACACATCAATGAAGAAATAAGCCAATATGTCCGCGTTTTCGAACAAATATAACAAATGTATGGAGTTAGGTATAGTGATAGTGGTAGTGGTGGATCTTCCCCATTCGACGACGAGGATACAGTTATTCTATATCGTAAACTACCTACTCATTAAGTTATGGGGTATGAAGCTGAGCGCTCCGCATACACAAGTAATGGAGAAACTGTCAGGCAGTGTCAGGGTGAGAAGGCAATTCATTTCAATTATAAGGATATTCTACCCATGAGCTTCAATAAGTTTCTGTCTATGAATATAACACACTTGATATCGCTTAACTTGAATACATAAGAAAGATGGCCACTCGTGTCGAGAAAGCAAGCTTTATAATGCGCCTATATAAGTTCTAGGAGCGTCTGCTTGCATTTGTGTGTGCGCGTATGTATACACATATAGGTAGGCAGAGAGCGAGACAGACAGATAGATGGATAGATAGATAGATAGATAGATAGATAGATAGATAGATAGATAGATAGATAGATATATATTATATTCGTGTCTATATTAGTATGTTCGCTTTCCTTAGAATTTATAATGCACTGCAGAATAGTTCATTATGTGCATCGGGAAGCGTATGCAGCACTTTGCAAATGACGAATGTTTTGTTGATATTGCTTACTATTGGTAGATTTTGTTGTGAACATAATACAAAGGATGCAGATCTGATATTTCACCCATGAATTAATAATTTATGTTGATGCTTCTTTGTTTGCCAGTAACTCATTTAAACGAAATGGAACTAAGCACCATTGCAAACAGTGAGTTAGCAGTATTGAGCTTCAAGTAAATCGTTCATAAAAATGGTAAACCAATTTTAAGCTAAAACGCAAAATATGCATTTGTTTTAAGAATATATCATCCTACCGTCACTCAGCTAGATTGTCTCAGAATGCACAGAGATCGTTTGAATAATTTATAATATTTTGAACTGGTGCTTCATGTTTCAGATTTCATAGCCAACAAGAGGTCAACCTTAAAATCTAACCCGAATCCACGATCGATAAAAGAAGAGCTAACAATAAATATATCCTACTCTTTTCTGCTCGCACAAACACATCTATGTACACATACGCACATATACTAAAATAGAGCGAGTGATCCGCACACATGTATACATACCCATACGTACGTACATATATAATTAGCGTTGTGTTAAACAACAGAAATAAATCAATACTATATTTTTCTACTTCCTTATTGAATATATAGGAGCAGTTTAATACATTATGCTTCAGTAATATGAAAGAATAATGTTTATCATTTCATCTATTCAGCCTAGCGTTGAACTCTAATGGATAAAAGTGAACTCTTGGATTACATTGAAAGAATGCTTGAAATAACATTATTGAGCCGTTGTTGTTTGACATTTTAAATGTGTTCAAACAACAGTAAGCTAAGATTATATTTGCACTGCAGAAGCACTATACAGCAGACAGAATAGTTTATTTCCAAAGGAAAAATCCATTCAAAGATTACGTTGAGTTTGCCCAAATATAAATTTAACTGCAAATGTCCCTTATACACACGTACACACATGCATATACCCACGTTTATACTCATGCGTAAATGTATTTATGTAAATATTTATATATACGCGTGCATAAATATTAAGTATATGTGTGTATGTGTGTTTGTGTGTGCGTGTGTGTGTATAAAAGACGTATATTTACGTCTACATATTTACAAATATATGTGCATATATATGTTAGTATGTATGTTTGTATGCATGTATGTGTGAGTGAGTGTTTGTGGATATATAAATATACGTGTGTGTGTGCGTGTGTGTCTGTGTATGTGTATACACATGTATATATTTCCGAATACAACTCCACATATTTATTCGTACGTACATAGAAACTACACAACTACACACGCAGACATACTCAGATACATACATACGAACATTGATTGTCAGCTTGTATGACGTTTACGGATTTTTCTGAACTAGAAATAGATATGAACAACATAAAACTAAGATTTCGTTTCAAAAATTCTCGTATGTAATAATTATACAGAAACTTTTATACTACTATTGATGTGGTGTATATATTATATATTATGGCTCCGTTTTTGTACTTCTAGACACATAACACAAATGTTGGCGTCAGATCTAGAATGGCATCACGGGATATGAATCTAGGAAGTAGGATTCGGTTTGACAGATGTGAGTCCATAGCAACATATCAAACTGTTATTATTAAAAGCAAAAGCAATATTTCCAGCCAACGTATGTCGTAGTAGCAAGCAACACGCAAAATGAAACTGCTGCTATATGTATATATATATATATATATATATATATATATATATATATATATATATATACATATAGATAGATATATATACATATAGACATATAGATATGTATGTGTGTATATATATATATATATATATATATATATATATATATATATATATATATATATATAAGTATATATATATATACACACGCACACACACACACACACACATATATATATATATATATATATATATATATATATATATATATATATATATATATATATATATATATAGAGAGAGAGAGAGAGAGAGAGAGAGAGAGAGATAGATAGATAGATAGATAGATAGATAGATAGATAGATAGATAGATAGATAGATAGATAGATAGTTGGATAGACGAATAGATGGCTGGCTGGATGGATGGATGGTGTATTATTTTTGTGTAATGTTTCTAATATAACTAAATTGCTACTCTACTTATTTCCCACGATACATTCTCTGCCCCAATATTCCATGAGATATATTCAGTGTCCAACATCTTTGTTCAGCTGTCGTTGTTCAGCTTACGTTCAGTGTTTTAAACAATGACATTTCTGATAAAATTTAGAACATCTTTATAAGGCAGTCATCGTACAGAATCGTTAGCACCCCGGGCCAAATGTTCCACAGCATTTCATCTATTTATATGTTCTGAGATCAAATTCCGCCGAGGTGTACTTCGCCTTTCATCCTTTTGGGGTCGATGAAATATGTGCCACCGGGATCGATATAATCGACTTACCTCCTCCTCCGAACATGCTGGCCTTGTGCCAAAATGGGAAACCAATATTCAGAACATCTTTAATTTACATAAGTATAACATGAGATAAGCTTCGATCACGGTATTTCTGTACTTAAACGTTGGGCAATTGTGTTATATTCTATGGTTACTGAAATTACACTTTGGTATTAAGACATTGGAAATAGTTAAGCATCCTGTACTCGATCTACTAACCATGTCATGAAGATATTCTATATTTTCTTGTAAGAGTATCGATTTCACGAATGGGTTTGATTATGGATTTGTGGTTAAGGTCGCCAATTCGTTATCATACAGTTAGTTTCTGGTTAAATTCTACAAAGATAATTTAGTTCTACTAGTTTGCTTCAAGAGCTTTATTGCCCACGTCGCAGGTGTTACGATTAAATTAAGCGTCAATGTCACTATGTCTTTTGGAATGATTGATGCGCCTTTCAGTAAGTAATTTGTTTTTGTTTTAGAACATGGACGCAGGTTAAATCATTTGCCTGACAAAAACACCTCCAAAATCAAAGTTTATCATTGTGTATATTCACATTTGTTTAAATCCCTTTTTATCTAACTTTGAATTTTCATTTCATGGATTACTCTACTATCATAGTCTCGATTTGAGATGAAAATAGAGCAGAAGAAAATTACGTTTAAGCGTATCAAAAGGTGAATGGCTGGGTGATAATCCTACATTTTCATCCCATTCAACAACTCATGACCATTGTGTGTTATTAAGGGAACCCAAATTTTTTTAAGGGTCTGACTATTTCTCCTGGCTGAAAATAGACTAGAATTTATTTTTATTCGTTTCTTTTCCCTTTCTAGTAAAAAAAGACCTTTTAATACGAACATGGCGCTTTTTTATTCGTCTATGCCCCGATTAAAGTATTTGATACGAAATGTAATATGAATGAGTTCGCGTCTAACCATCCACAATACTATACTCCAGATTTCACTGATTATTTCGAAGTTTAATTAATTAATAGCATATATATCAATAACATGTCTTATTTTTTAAACCACGTTTTAGTTAAAAAAAAAAAAAAATTAAAATGTGTGTAGTTAAATCAACAACAAGAACAGAAATAATATCAATAATAAAGTTTCATCATCAAATCTGTTCATCTCTTTGACTCCTATATGTTTATTTATGTGTATTATTATTTTTTTTTTATTTAGAAAGAATTTTTCTTACATGGTATTTTGTATGATACATTATACTATGATGAAACAAAAGATATGACAACATTCAATATAGACCTGTATGTTTAGATGTTTAAGCGTAAAAATTTTTCACAACATTCTGATTATAGCCTCCCTCATATATTATCTGTCTTTTTCTCTTTCTCTCGCCCAATGTCTCTCCTTCTCCCTCTCTTTCACTTTCTCTCGATGCTGCAATAAAACATCATTCACTACAAAAAGAAAAAACGAAAACCAAATTGATAATTTGACCGCTCACTTTTTTCTTTGCTTCAAAGCCACGGCTTTATCGCGTTATGTGATCAGCTCTGCTATTTTGCTTCTAAGCATTTATCAATCGTGTATTATTTATTGGTTATATCTCTGCAAAATTCCATTTTCTTCTCACCCTTGCATCTCACTTTCATTTGTTTTTCTTTATTTTTCTCTATAGGTTTTTTTTTTTTTGGTTATTCATTCCCAGTTATCAAATCTTATCCTATTTTAATCTATTTGGAATTCTCTTTTGAGAAGAATCGATCGGAAAATGTATTTATATCACACCATCTATGAATTTAGTGAGCAATGTTTATGTTTCTTTATATATTTTTATTTTAGCATAGACAAAGAGCATTGACGAAATAAGAAATAGATATACAAATACGACATCACAAACCGGCAAAAAATACCGCTTGCTACAAGTGTAAATGAAAACAACGATTTAATCTGAAAGAATGTGTTTACAACGAAGTATAACCGATAACTGTGCTCAGTATTCGATTTACCAGCTAAGCGTACGAATCACGAGAAAAAATATCATTCTTCGTGATATAAATAATTAAACATTAAATAAAAATTTCACAAATAAATATTTATTAATTCAATTTATGCAAGTATTTAAAGATTGCAAGAGAAAGAGTGGATATAAAAATTTTGGTTGCTACTTAAATTTTTATCCGGCCACAAATCTTTCACGTTAAAAATTTTCTTAGAACACACATACACTTGATCAATGCATATGTATGAGACTGTGTGTGTGTGTGTGTGTGTGTGTGTGTGTGTGTGTGTGTGTGTGTGTGTGTGTGTATGTATATGTGTGTTTGTTTGTGTGTGTGTGTGTGTATATTTGTTTGTGTGTGTGTGTATGCAAATATATATATATATATATTTGTGGATAGATATTCTTTTTATAGTTGGGTGTTTTTAATACGATACAAATGGTTTCATGGAAATAAAATTCGCAATTTTTCAATTGTATTTTGAAGGATAATAGTTGTTCAGCCATTTTATCTTATTTAATGCATACATGATATTCTATGATAATAGGTGTCGGAAAGGCACACCATTAATTAAGTAGGTAAAGGGAAGCAATCATGCATGAAGCATAGTACAGGTTATTTCCCTACAAGTCATTTGCAACCTGTGCAAAGTTAATATAAATTATATAATTATACATAAAGTTTATTTTATTAAAATCTATTATTATGAATCATGTGTGTGTGAGTGTGTGTGTGTATGTTTATTTTAGACTTATAAAGTTTTATAAACTCTGGAAATGTATACAGCGATATGTAATATAGATATACACAGTCACATAAATACACTTAGTAACAAAACAACCGTACACGCATAATATGAGTTACAGTGCTGGGAATTTTGCGTTATAACGCTTGTGTGGAAAGTAAGCATTAAACTGAATAGAATTGAATGCAGAGGTTAAATGCATATGCACAGTTGCATATTTGTATTACAATAGTTTTTAAAACTCTTATATGTTTTCATTTGTACCGGTACTGCAGTCATGTGCTTCGAATAGGCACACTTTCTGCCCATTCTGTTAAGAATGGAGATTGTATTAATTGTTCACAATATTATTTCAACGTTGTAGGTTAATAATTTTGTGTACAAAGACTATTAAATCTCTCACCTAGATTTCCACTTCTCTGAACATTTATGGCTACTTTACCAAATCAATGAATTTAAATAAAAATGACTTTCCCCAGATTTAAAACACAAGTTACGAGAACGGAAATAAACATTGCAGCATGACATTTTATCTCAATATTTATTGTCAGAGAAGTGATGAATTATGAACTCAATACGTGTGCCTCGAGAACTCTTTAATATTGTGTAACTGAAAGCTGCATAATTCCATTAGTCCGAGTATAGGTTTCCGATCGCGCAGATGGCAAATAGAGCTTGTTTTGCATGGAAATAACTGTTGCTAAATATCATATGCAAGTTATGAAAGCAATGTTCTCTACATGTCTTTCTGTCTTGGTATGTATGCTTGTAACAATGTATATCTATATTGCTCTCCCTCTCTCACGCTGTAATATGCATATATATATATATATATATATATATATATATATATATATATATATATATATATATATATATATATATACATATATATATATATATATATATATATGTATATATATATATATACATGCATTCATACATATATATATATATATATATATATATATATATATATATATATATATATACACACGTCTATATACATTCAAGCTTGTACTTAAAACTAATAAGGATAGAACTAAAAACTGTACATTAAATGATTTCATCTGGAATTGTGTTTCCTTACAACGAATGCTTTTATTTACAGTAAAAAAAAATTGTTTCAGTGAAGAAAATTTCTTTTAGGATACCGCTTTTTTTCTACACTAACTTTAACACGTCGCAATGTTACAGGCTATGTGGAAATAAAAAGATAAAAGTTTGCTTAGATACATTTTACAGGGAAATGTCTTTTTGAATCACAGATGATAAATGAAGATTTTTAATACTACATTCACACAAATATTTTTCTGTAGATTCATGAAGGAAATGTACGAATTTATGTGTGAGTACATAAATTTACAAATTTATTTAAAAAGAAAAGTAATAAAATACCGCCAATGAATAAGAATTCGTTCCTTTTCTTTTATGAAGGAAAAGAATTCTAACAACATAAAGAAAATAATAAGATCCACTATTTGAAATGCGTTATTCTTCGAAGCTACTTAAGAACTTTTAAGACAGCGGCAAATATGTCGAGTTGTTAAAACGTCGAGCAGATTACAAAGTGACATTGTTTCCGGATCTCTGAGTTCAAATGCAGTCAATCTAGCCTTTAGTTTTTTTGAGGTCGATGAATTTAGGTTCTAGATTTTTTACTGCGATTGATTCTAGTTATTCTTTATTATTTGGTCGTTGTGTTCAAAGGAGAATGAAAGAGCGCCGCCGTATCTAAAAATGAACGCGGTGTTTCGTAAATTTTGAAAGCGCTTCTGTGATAACGTAGGCAATCGAGGCCACAATGCAACATTTTAACAGCCTTTTCATTTTTTTTTCTTTTACTAACTCAGAAGAAACATCACAATATATTTATCACACCTCTCGGCTGGGAGAGTATTCGGTTAGTTTAGTACATACGAGAAAATAAAAACGAGTATCTTTCGTACAATATGAAGCCAACAACTGTTACGCTTCAATATTACAATTTCTTCTTCACAAATATTATTTGTCCGCCTCTAAAAGTATGTATATTAATGAAGGAAAAAAGCAAATTATAATTTAACTTTCAAATTTGTTATCCAGTTTACTATATGGTTATGAACCCGTACCACGAGAAAAGACTATCTTTATTTATTGATGGGTTCATCGGATCCTGCACAAGTTACAGATATTGTTGCACCCTTTCTGACTCATAAGATAAGATCTTATTTGCGGGAACGCGGTGGAAACTTTGATTGTGATGACATAATCAAGAACGGTAAATAATGTAAGATTTTCAGTCATTGAGAGATTCCGCAAAATAGAATTAACATTCTTTAAGAATTTTAGCATCTTGGAATAAAAGATGAATGTTCTTGAGGCTTAGAATTGAAATGCGATCTACATTTCCCTGTCCACCTATGTAATGATTCTAATCATTAACCCATAAATTATATTCACCCAACACCGTAATCTTGTAAAGTATGTTTCTCTTGAAATATCCAAATGTTTCTGTCACATAGAAATATTCAATAAGAACTCTGACTATTACAAAAATGCTTTTTTTAATGTTGATTTTGAAAATAAGATCCAATATATTGCATGCTCTCATAGAAACAACACTTAATTTAGTGTATATTCAATTGAAAATCACATGAAATAAATTAAAACGCTACAGAATAATTTAACTTGCCCTTCCAAGCATAAAATACTTTAGCAAATAAACGAATAAGTGATAATACTAGTATAATCGCATCTAATATAATTAAACACAATGATAATGTAACTACAAGCAGATCCAATAATAACAACAACAACAACACTAATGATAGTAATAATAATAATAATAATAATAATAATAATAATAATAATAATAATAATAATAATAATAATAATAACAGTTCATTGTATCATAATAGCAAATACAAACCGTTAACCTTACAGTCGGAAAAGTTTAATAAAACAAGTGAAATTGCTTAATCTAAACCAACCTCTTGAGAGTGAACAGATAGCTAAGCATAGAGTTAAAATGTATACTATAATAAAATAAGAACATACATCTAATAGGAAGTTTGAATAAAATGGTCAGAACAATTCTAATACAAATATTAAAATTCTAACTTAAAACGAACAAGAAATAATGTAATCAATTCTGACATGTCTAAAATTGGATATTCTAGCAAAATATCTTCAAATACACGCATTACGATATCCTCCTAATAAGAATTACTGCATCACATGAAAACAATAGAAGTATTATATTAAAAAGATTAAACGTAACTTGGTTTAGTACACTGCATGCAAAAACTATAAAGCATATACACCTAATTCTCTTTAATGCATTAAGTAGGGACTTTGCTCGTAACCACATTGAATTTTTAGGAAAACACACTGTTAAATTTTCACGCTGTATAGTACCAAATCTTATTAAATATTCTAAGGTTTAAATACTGGCTTCAAAATTTGGCACAAGGCCAGAAATTGAGGATTAGAAAGTGAAGTCGATTACATCGACCCCAATGCACAGCTAGTACTTATTTTATCGATACTAGAACGGTGAATGGTAAAGTTGACATCGGCCGAATTTGAACTCGAACGTAAAGGTAGACGAAATGCCGCAAAGCATTTAGCTCGCATGATAACTTATCTACCGACTCGCTGCCTTCAACAAATGGACAATAATAATGTCCTTTCAAATATAGGCACAAGGCCTGATATTTTGGGTGAAGTAGCAACATTATATCGTCCCCAGTATCAGGCTGGTAAGTTACTTTCCGAAATGAAAAGGCAAAGTCGGCCATGGCGGATTTGAATTCGGAATGTAAAGACGTGCGAATTGTCTTGCCGCTAAACTCTAAATAAAATCTCAATTGTACAACTCTCCTAGAAGAATATATTTTTTTTTTTTTACCAAGTTCGCGAAATTGAAGGCACAGTATTCCCTAAACTTATCTATGAAAGATAAATCGGTATACCGACTTTGAAGAATATCGAAATAAATCAATATTAGTATCTATCAGATAAATTACTCATTGAAACCTGATGTAATTGAATTCAAACGCTTTAGAGGTTATTCACATAGGCTGTCTAGGAGGATCTACCTAAAAACAACGTCTCATGTGAAAACGAATCAACTTGAATAAATAATGTCTTGAAATGTAGCTGTAGAACGACTTCCACCTGTCCAGTTAAAATAGCGCCTCTGTGACAGACAACTTTATCTTCAAATATACTTAATTATGTCGTATCTACTAATTACATTAAATTTTGTTACATTTTACATACACACAACTTGATAAGTGAACTGCATTCTAATCTTAACTTTTTGCATATATAATAGAAACTTTACAGATACATTTTAACAAGACTCCGTTCCTACACCGAAACCGGCAAAGAAGCAGACTAAGACCTACAAAAACGCTACATATTTTTTTAGGTCACATTCAATAGGTTCACCTAAAACAAGAATCCTTTTACAGTTCTAAACACAAATGTTAAACCGAAGGTATAAAATTACTGTATCACCATTGCATGTAAAGAAAAAACAATACACTTACTTATAAATTAGTATTATATATACATCTATGTATATACTGAAACTATTCAGAAGACGGAAATATAATGCACATCACTTCTGAATAATAAATTGATAAAATAATCCTTAAGCTTTTAATCTTATTTTGTTTAAAACAGAATTTATAACTGTCATTGAAACTTAGAACTTACGTATTATGTTTCTCGAGATGGATACGTGTGTATACGATCGTCGTATATAAAGAAATAATTATAAACTGTGTGTGCGTGTATAAATATGCATAATTGAACATACACAAGCTTACACGTGTAATTGAACACGTGTGTGTATGTATATACGTATGTATATATATATATACATATATATATATATATATATATATATATATATATATATATATATGTACATATAAATATGTGTATATATATATATATATATATATATATATATATATATATATATATATATATATATATATATATATATATATGTATATATATATATGTATATATATATATATATATATATATGTATATATATATATGCATATATATAACTCTTTATATGCATATATATGTGTTTATATATATATATATATATATATATATATATATATATATATATATATATATATATATATATATATATATATATATATATATATGTATATATATATATATATATATATGTATATATATATATGCATATATATAACTCTTTATATGCATATATATGTGTTTATATATATATATATATATATATATATATATATATATATATATATATATATATATATATATATATATATATATATATATATAGATATAGATATATATACATATATATACACACATGAGTATATGTAAATATATACTAAGTTGTGTTATATAATCTGTATAAAAGGCGGGTAAGTAACGCGTAATAACGAGTGAATAGATACGTACTGTTATTTCTTGGTAGCCAAATGGATACCTGCTGGCATCCCTTTTGCCATCGAAACCATTTATTTCTGTTAAATTTGTATCTTCTTCTACGTATGGTAGATTAGGATGTTAAACTTAATTTTCTTCCTTAGACATTCTGACTAAAGTTATTTCTCTTCCATATTTATTTCACTGATAAAATAAATCTAATGGTCTTCCTTCTTTTCATGCCATATAAAGAATGGTCTCTCAAATTTATCGTGCTCATAACTTCGCACTGCTAAACTACAAATTTTGATAAAGAGTAATGAATTATATTATTATGTTCTTCTATAGGTCTAATTTTTCAATATCATTATGCAATCATGTACGCAATCAATGAAACACGGATACATTTTATATAACTGATGTAAATAGAAAAAAGATAAACCACCTCTCATAATGTATTCATCTTTCGGACATACATACATACACATATAAAAGCATCATATATATATATATATATATATATATATATATATATATATATATATATATATATATATATATATATATATATATATATATATATATATATATATATATATATATATATATATATATATATATATATATGTATATACACATATATATATAAACATGTATATACAGACTATATTACACTAGTTCCAAATTGTAATAATATTTCCATCGGTGAGTCGAAATTTTCCGCAGGGCAACTAATTTACACTGTTGAGAAAGCTTTCAATTACAAAGCACTAAAGATGATCACTCGTTTACCATCAATTTTACTTTTAATCTTTAAATAGTATATTTTATTATATGCGATACTATTATACTGTACTTGGTGTATTACTTACACTATGTTTTTGTTTCTCCAATGACAGTACGGAACATTTTATATATACATCGGTTCATTTCTCTCAAATCAATGAATTAATTAGATGATTACATTTGACCACAACTCACACTTAATATATCTAAGATTGTGTTTATTTAAAACAAGTAGGAATGGGCAATAGTTGCTTACCTTCTTCGGATGTTCCTCTTACAAAATTTTTACTCATTAGAAGATATGTATTCCGGCCACTAGCGTATAAAATTAATTAAATTTTTCCATGAATTTATTCGTTTAATATATTCAATTAAGCTTAAATTGCAAATATCGTATCTTGATGCTATCAGCATTAAATCGTTTGTTATTCTGAGTTGCGTAAGAAACTAGATTGTATAGCAGCTAGTATAATATTTATTTCGTCTTTAGATAAGCATCAGAATATTCTTAATTGAGTTTCAAGGGAAATACTGGTTAAAGAAAAACAGATCCGATCAGTTTGACATTATTAAGGGCTCCAGCGACTCCTCTCAGATGACTGGCATAGTGTGAATTTACATTTAAAAATGTATTAATAGTGATTTTCCATAAATGGGATGCGTGTATAATATAGGAATGACGCTCTCTTTAGTGAATATAAATCTAGTAAAACAAATCTAGAAAGATCCGGGGAAAAGCTCTTTAAATTATATAAAGATCTAGGTCTGTCTATTTCCATTGAAAATTAACGTGGTAAAGTTAATTTCCTTAGTGTTAATTTGATTCGGGTACGGGAGCATATCAACTGTACCACAAACCCAATGAAAACCTTAAGTATATCAGTAAAAATCCAAATCACCCAAAACTTTTTTTTTTATATTACATGGTACTCATTACGGGAGGTGAGTAATGTGAATGTCTCTTGACATAATTAAGGGGGTGGGGTTGCATGAAGTATATAAAATAATCTATTCTCTTAATATCTAAAAATCATTCTAAGTTTAAAAGATGTGAGAACTATAGTCATTTAGCCATTTCAACGCAAAATTTACTGCCATGTACCCTGATAATTTAGGATCCCTCACATGAATATCACTTAAAGATACTAAAACCTGGCTCATCAGTTTACTTCAGACACCTGCATAAGTAACATCTTGAGCAAAGTTGCATAGGAATGCCTACCTTGGATGAATATTATTGCAACTGAATCAACTAAATGCACATAAACGTTACATGACATGACACCAGGACACTTATCCAGCCAAAACACTTATCACAATGTAATTCAATGTGAACAATACTATAAAAATAAGTTTTAAAGATGTCTAATGTTCTATTCTTCTTTATGATTTGATAATATAATTTGTATGTGTATTGTATGAAATCTAATGAAATGAAAGGTTTTACCTATCGAGTGAAGTAGCGTTTAATCGTTCATCTTAAACAATTCTGTATGTTACCTATCTTTCAATGTAGGTAGCCCGACCTGGATTATATCAGAGTGCTTATTAAGTTACCTGCCCAGGTTCCAAATCCCCATGTGTGTGTGTGTGTGTGTGTCTGTGTTTGTGTGTGTGTGTGTGTGTGGGTGTGTGTGTATGTGTGTGTGTGTGCGCGTGTCTGTACATTGGAACCTCGGGTTACGAATGTAACGAGTTCCTGAATGTCGTTCGTCACCCGAGATGTTCCTAAACCGAAACTATTTAGAGATGGAAACAAATATGAACAACTGAGGAAGATAGCAACATAACCTTTGCACAGTAACTAGTTCGCATACAAATACTGGCTAAATCATGTTCAAATCACACTTTATGCATCAAGAATAGACATATCGGTTAACGTATTATAAATTATATTATTTTTTATAAATGTAAGAGAAGAGAAAGTAGTCACTGATGTACAAATAGTTCGGTTGGCGTCAGCTAGAAATCTCTCATCATGGGTGTTCGTAATTTGGTAGGTAAA
>NC_142946.1:15648416-15663416 GCF_046866305.1 Octopus bimaculoides | reverse complement strand
CTTGAGTCAGTCAGTTACTTCTGCTAAATATTAATACATATTTACAAACACTTGTACTTTGAGTTACATTTTTCCTGCTTTTCATCTATCTATCTATCTATCTATCTCTCTCTCTCTCTCTCTCTATATATATATATATATATATATATATATATATATATATTTTATATATATATATATATATATATATATATATATATATATATATATATATATATATATATATATATATATATATATATATATATATATATATATATATATATATACATATATATGTATGTATGTATATATATATTGCGAAAAAAGAGAAAGTGAAGAATTAATGAATAATGGATGTATGAATAATGTATTTGTATGTTATAAAATGATGAAAATTTGTTTTAAGACATTACAGTACACATAAATTGCTTACAAGTTGTAAAGGTCAAAAGATAAAATAAACTAACGTACATATAAGATTCTGTCCTATCATCTAGGTTATCAGAATTTCCAAACATTTGATTAAATGCTAAGAAAGGTAAGACGTTCCAACTATATGGTGGTAGGACTTCTTCAGGGTCAATTCAGAGCTCATGGAACTTGCATAATCACTTTTCTTCTGAAGGATGCGTACAGATTACAAGGTTTTCCTTAATAATATATAACATCAACAACCCCTAACATATACCAACGACCTTAATGTGATAGAGATTAACCAGTGGAATATCTTGGATTATATAATCCCTAATTATGATATAACCTCCTCGAATTAACAATATACCATGAATACATTTTCTGGGAA
Source organism: Octopus bimaculoides (assembly GCF_046866305.1). Taxonomy (NCBI): domain Eukaryota; kingdom Metazoa; phylum Mollusca; class Cephalopoda; order Octopoda; family Octopodidae; genus Octopus; species Octopus bimaculoides. Next base: position 15,662,632 of record NC_142946.1, on the reverse strand, counting down.
CCGTCGGAGAAGAAGAAGAAAAATTATTTTGTATAATCTTCAGTTTGATTATTATCCAGTGAAAGAAAGAGAATAGCAGTGTAAAATCGTAGAGTTTTTACTTAACTTATACAGAAAAGTATATGAGATATCGTTGCATTACTTCAAAGAAGAGAAATCAATTGCTATAACAAAAATACACAATAATTTCAAAGATCATATTTGCAGGACTTAAAGGGAGGAGGACGAGATGGATGAGGAATATCAGAGAAAAGCATACAACAAAGAAATTAATCAATATCGTATTAGCTTACTTTCGGAAGAGAAAACAGTTATCATCTTCGATTAGAGTTTGTTTAAGATGGTCGACTTGGCATATGTCATTAATTCGCAATATTTCAACTTCACGTTACCTACAAACATATGTCCTTTAATTCGAGCCACATAGCGTGGTGGTGGTGTCGTCGGTGTCGGTGGTACTGGCGGCGACGACGACGTCGATGATGGCAATGATGATGATGATGAGGAGGAGGAGGAGGAGGATGAGGATGATGACCATGAGAATGATGATTATGACGACGACGACGACGATGATGATGATGAAAATGATGATGGTGATGATGATGATAATGACGGTGATGATGATGACAGTGATGATTACGATGATGAGGAGGACTATGAGGATGGTGATCGCGATCGTACTAGTGATTGTGGTGGAGGTGGTGGTGGTGGTGGTGGTGACGGCGATGGTGGTTGCGGTTGTAGTGGGATGATTGCGATTGTTACGATGACGATCGCAAAAGCAGCGGCAATGATAATGAAGATGATGATGAAGAAAACTACGAAGAACATAAGAACGCTGATAGGAAGTATTAATAAGATTATTTAAAGTACGAACTGTCTGTTCTGAGTTTGCTCTGATCAGCAAGGCATAAAAGAGTAGAACATACAATAATCGTACTTAAAATAGACATTTTGAATAATGCCATGTAATTTAGGTTTAATGCAATACATTATTAGCTGACAATCGAATGTTGAAAGGAGACACACCAAACCACTATTATTTCTAACTCTAATCTAGCGCTGATGCGACAGAAATACCTAAGTAATTTCTCCAATATCAGGTTGAATCAAAATTCAAACAAATAGCGTCAAATTATTGTTTTACATCAAGAAGATCTTTAACTAAGAAATACACAAAATACACATAGTCGGAACAATCGTAACACACATTGATAACATGTCTATATATCGTGATGATATAGCTATACATTATGGGGTGCTACTCTCAGATATGCGACGATGCTGCTAATGCAACACACATAGATATCTTAGATAATTTGATAGACTGCTACAAAGAGTATTAAAATAATAATCGAAGCATCTGGCCCACCAGATGTGCTTTCTACAGCTTCTGAATTTTTATTTAATGTCACATTTGTGAAATTCGTTCTTTGAAGACTGCTTTCGTACCACCCAAATCCATCTTTTAAGAATCGTTCCTCTTATTTTTTCTCATTACAATTTTGTGTTCTCTAAGATTCCACAGTAATCATTATCCCAGCCAGAAAGAAACTATACAGGGATATCATACCTTTCGCATGGCTTACCCGCAACGGTCGAATTAAAAATATTGTACATTACAGCTAGCTATCAAAGGTGAGCGTGTGTCGCTTGGTGACCTGATTTATGTTTTCCTTAATTGAGTTAGATACACAGACAGATGTCGGTAGTTAGAAATATACTCTCAAGCCAGCAGTTACTGCTGAGTGGACTAATGTAGCCTGAAATAAATTGTCATGCAACAAGACGCAATTGCCGACTGGTGTCGAAATTAAACCAAGAATAATATCGATATGGCTGAAGTCCTATATAGGGCTATGGGCAATGTTCTTCCCAGCAGATTAAACCACATGTTAGCACTCATTCAACGTCAAGTTTGTTTAGAGTAGACCCATAGAGGAGTAATCTGAGAGGAAAATTGGTGTAGGTGGTATTATAGGCAGTGATGAAGATTAAAACGAGTTAGAGGTGGGCGAGAAAAATAACATACATATACATACATCCGCCCTTCCATCTATATATATGCGTGCGTTGACGACAATGATGATGATGATGATGATGGTGACGATGATATAGGGTAATCCAGTAAATAATGCAGTTTTTGTCAATTGCATGAATTAAAGACGGAGTGGGGCGGGATAAACTACCTGCATCAACTTGCTATAAAAATAGGTAATAGTTTTACTTTCTACTTATTCTAAGTGCAAGCCTTGAAGAGTGCAGTTCAATTTTAACAGTTATTTTATCAAAGCTATAAGTTCAATAAAAGCATCAATGTAACGGAAAGTGCGAGAAATATTAATGCAGTATATAGGGATCGACAATAAGTGTAAGCCAGTGTGAACGGTGGTTGAAGAAACTCTGAGCCGGAAACTACAACTTAGAAGACGAGCCTCGTCCTGGAAGATATGTAGAGCTCTTGCTGGCCCTGGTCGGACAATATCCCATACAAACTGTTGGGGAACTAGCAGAAAAGCTTGGATTTGCTCATTCAACCATTCAACAACAGCTGCCTGCCATCGGAGAAATCAGCAGTTTGGATCAATGGATTCCTTATAAACTTTCCGGGTCTAATCGCGCGCAGAGAGTGAATGTGTGCTCTTCTGTGTTGTCACACCTCACGAATGAACCGTTTTGGGACCGAATAGTGACTGGAGACGAGAAACGGGTTATCTATAAAAATGTCAAATGCGGAAGACAGTGAGTAGGAGAAACACCGGCACCTCAAGCTAAAGAAGGTTTTCACCCGCGTAAGGAGTTGTTATCTGTTTGGAGAGATACGAAAGGTTTGCTCTTCTTTGAAACTTTAAACTGGAGCGACTTCAGTAAGCACCAAAAGAAAAACCATCATCCTTGATTACAAGATGAAAGGTGTTCTTCCATCAAGGTAATGCTCGGTCATATACAATGAGGATGACATTCCAACGGCTGGATCACTTTGAATGGGATATTATGCCACCATATTTGCCGGACATTGCCCCGTCTGATTATCATTAATTCCGCAATCTTCAAAATCATTTGGACGGAAAAAATATGGATTCCGTAGACGAAGTCAGAACAGTAATGGAGGAGACTTTTTCGTCACGGACAAGAGAATTTTGGAAGAGGAGTCTTGCAAGTCTACCAGATAGATGGAAGAGTATTGTAGAAAATAAAGGAGAGTGTATTTTAGATTATTGAAGAACTGTTTATCTTCATTTTGAGAGATAAAAGTATACACAACCGCATTATTTATGGGATGAGTCGATATGTGTGTGTGTGTGTGTTATATATGTTATATATATTATTGTACTTCTATTCTTTTACTTGTTTCCATCATTTGACTGCGGCCATGCTGGAGCACCAAACTACACATCCCAACAGAGATACACATTAAGACCGATAATAAAGAAAGGGTAAACGTTTAAGAATGTGAGGAAGGGCAAAACCTAGATGTTCATGAGGGGACATGAGAACCTATCTTAACAAGCACTTACTCACACACGCTAAGAAACATTACGTTTGTAAAATAGGCGTGTTAGATTAAATAAATAAGAAGTAAATGTAGGTAAGGGATAGTACTTTTATGAGAAATGTCAACTGGGTGCCAGTAGAGCAGGAATGGAAAATGTTTATAGTATTGGAGGAGAGGAAGGGTAAAGGGTAAATATGATATGTAGCGACATGCGTATTTGCACAATTCAGTTTAGATGCACGAAAGCTTTGTGATGAGGAATTGAGGAAAGAAAGCGTTTTCATGCACGTGTTTAGATGCCTTTTGGAAAAGCTAAGAATAGTAAGCATTTCTCTATACGTTTAATAGTAGAAAGTAAATAATTTCATTTTCTTTAGTGATGGCTTTTATAAAACGGAGCACATTAAAATGTTAAAGAAAAAAAAAGTACATAAGCTACGAGAAACAAAGACAACAAAGTTAATCATTCATAGATATTATTTTATTTCGGGAAGCAGGGGAGACAACTCTTGAGGTATTCCCATGTTATGTGTTCTGTTGTGGATTATTGATTTAACAATACTTAGCAAATTAGAAAATGGTGGCTTATTTCAGACGATTCTTCATATTTTATTGAGCCTCAGTGCAAATAACGCTAGTGTATTACTCTTTACTTGTTTCAATCAGTTGACTGCGGCCATCCTGGAGCACCGCCTTTAGACAAGCAAATCAGGAATTATTTTTTGTAATGCTACTTACTCTATCGGTCTCTTTTACTGAACCGCTAGGTTACGAGGACGTAAACGCACCAACATCGGTGTCAAGCGATGTTGGGGGACAAACACAGACACACAAACATATACACATACACACATACATGCGTATATACATACACACATACATACATGCATATATATATATATATGTATACGACGGGATTCTTTCAGTTTCCGTCTATCAAATCTACTCACAACGCTTTGGTCGGCTCGAAACAATAATAAAAGTCACTTAGCCTAGGTGCCACACAGTTGGACTGAAGCTGGAACCATGTGGCTGGTAGGCAAGCTACTTCTCACACAGCAACTGCTGCGCCTATGTTAGTTAATTGTTAATTAATTTTATATATCTTCAACATACGAACGCAATCTCTTTTACATATTTTAGAAGTTCAGAAACAGATTAGCATTATTCAAAAATTTATCATCAAATCTAATTATCCATTACTAAAGTAAAACTTTAAGATTCTCTAGCTAATTAATAGCTAGGGAATGCAATGTAACAAGCAAGACAGCTTTAAACAATCAAGGCTATAATCCTATGAAAGGAAATAATGCTTATTGAACACTGATTAATTCAAACAAAGTAAAAAAAAAAAAAAAGGTGAAATACAACTAACAAAGCAAATGTAGATTCAGTGAGTCTAGAAGGTAATAATTATTAGAAAACAACACGATTATTGTTAAGATGAAGCATCAAAACAGTTACAAACGTTTTCCAGTCTTATTAGACCTCATCAAAGAAACATTAGCAGGCAAATCAACTGACAGGAAAGAATATCAGCTCATAGATTGCAGTATTGCAGTACGTACGTTGGCATGACAACACAGCATACGTCCCGAAAGAAATACCTGAGGGATATTATCCACATCTCATCGCATCTTCTTCACCCACTTATTCCTTAAAGGGTCATGAAGGCAGAGTCCTCAATCATGCCTTCCATCTGCTCATGTTTGGAACAAACAGCTCCAATTGATCCGGTTTGATTCTCAAGTGAGACTAATGGAGGTTATGGATATTTTCCAATCATCTTCTTCGGAGCCTATGCCTGGGTCCCTGTAAAATTTTTCCGACGATTCTTTTCCGATATATTCTTACTACATGTCCGTAGTATCGGAGATGTGATTTCTAAATTCTAAGAAGTAGCTACTCTACTTGGAGCATTTCTTTGATCTCTGAGTTACGTACTCTGCCGAGTAACATTACTACGAACACCGTTGGGGGCATCCCTTCTCAGCCAGTGATGTTGTCACGACAAGGCGAGTAAAGACTTCCACAAAAGACCCTAGCTTTTGCAGGTCTGAGAAAACTATCTAATTGATAAATGGTGCGAGTAAAATGATCAAAGCTGAAGTATAGTTAGACAAAATAAAAGCTTTCGCACCGCATCGCATCGTGGTTCGCACGGAGAAACAAGGGACGTGTTCAGGCCTTAGGTAGAAGTGCGCGTCTGGAAAGTGCATTACAGTTTCCATCTAACACTGTGAAAACTGGCTATGGTCCTGTGACATGCCATGGGAAGCGTGGGATGGACGGAAAAATTCTACGCATCTTTCGAAGAAGAAATATTTCAAAATATGTAACATTGCTAATTTTATACTGAAATGAATTGTAATTAGATGAAACAAAAATTAAATTAACTGTTATTTCTTAGATAGAAGATATCGATTTATCTGTATGATAACAATATCTCCTGATGCCAAAACCAGGAATAACGTTGACACAAATTCTCATGCAACCACGCAATCTTAGTTGCTCTTTTGAATTTCCTTTGATTAATTATTAAGTTTGAAACTAAACTTATTCAATGAATAAATATTTGATAAAGTTGATAGAAGAAATAATATAAATGGGTTAATGACAATGAATAAATCATTGCTTCCTATTCGTAGCAAAAAATCGATATAACTCTTTGCTCGTTTATCTTTACCTTCCAAAGTTTATTAAGTAACAGTTGATTATTTAACATGCAAGTGTATGCAAAGATGGAGTAATCAGAAAGACACTTTATCGTCAGAAATGTTTTCTCCTCTTTTACATTCAAATACACTATCACGCATGTGTGTGTGTGTATGTGTGTGTGTGTATTCTATGTTCTTTACGTTTTTGTATTGACCCTTCCAACACACAAATATATATCTATATTTACATATGTACATATATATACACACATATATATATATATATATATATATATTTCTGTCTGTCTGTTTGTCTCTCTATATATATGTATCTATGTGTGTGTGTGTGTGTGTGTGTGTGTGTGTGTAAGGAAGAGGATTTGAAATGCAGAGGTAGTTTAAAGATGTTTATTGACTTCACCGGTTTCACATTTTCTTAAAAAAGATTTTCAAAGATAAAACATAAGGCTTTGTGTAGCCTTTGTGGTGTTAAAAGACAGGTAATGTAGATGTATTAAAATGCAGTGATAGAGTCTTTGACATTGATAAGAAAATGTTAAGCGGAGCTTTGTGTTTAAACAGTTTACATAAAAAGTGTTCAAAATAAGCAGGACAATAAATTCATAATTATTTATTAGTTCATCAAAAATCATGATAGTGTATAAGAATATATAGAGAAAGTGTGTATTACTTACTCAAAACTTCATCAGAAATCATATTTCATATTTATACAGAAGTTCAGGGGAATGACCAATCTGTTATCTTCCTCTCCAGTCATATATATATATATATATATATATATATATATATATATATATATATATATATATATATATATATATATATAAGCGTCCGTTTATACTGAGGAACAACTTAGTCCCGAAACCGAATTGCCGAATTAGCACGCTTATTTACTTAATATCAACTAATATGAGTGGAAAGGATAAGCAATTTAAGATTAATACAGTTGGTCACCCGAATTGAGGACAGGAAATATTTGAAATTTAAATTAAATATTACAGTTAAAATCATGGGTGTGTAATCTTTATAATGTTACCCAGCATAGTTAAAATCCCGTCATCGGAGACGCTATGAATATTTCCAAAGTGTTGAATTTTTAAGTCAAAATATAATAATACACAAATTGTAAGACATCTACAGCAGACTACAATATAACAAGTCTCCTCAGAAGAAGAGAGATCTTGGTCTGCGTCTATTTAACTATATCAATAAGAAAGTTAATTAAATTGCAACGAAATTAAAATGAGATCAGCGGATAGAATATTTCTCCAAGAGTGAACATAATATCACTTTAAACAGTCACAAGGAAAACTTCAACTCTAATCCAAAATGTAGGTTAATTAAGTCATCGAAGAGTGAAATCGCTTAATTAATAAACACATCCTAAATAATATAAATGTCAAAATCAGATGAGCTACAGACCTATGACTAAAAGATTAGCGGGAAAACCAGCCTTCACTCGATTCACATCCATGTGAAGAATGCTCTATTTAGCATGAGAAAAGAAGTCACTAGCAACACAATAGAATTGATCTTGAGCCAAGAAATCAATACCACAAAGTAACCAATTGTATGATCGTTGAGGAGTTGACATTTCACTGAGATTGGTCCATATTAAAAGTACTTTATAGCTAACAGAACAATATCGTGAGAATAATCAAAGCCAACATATTATTGATGAGTACTTCATTAAGTGAAATTTCTAATGAAGCGTAATTGCTTAAGTGGGCTTTATTCATAAAGTGTGCAGTTATATATAAATTAATAATTATTTCGATTTCTTAAAGTATACTAATTCACTGTATTTAGCACTGAAATTATAAAGAAATTCGCAAATTTCTAGAATATAATTTCCTCAAAGTTCCTTAATATGAGTATAACTATCGGTTTGTTGTTTCTGGTGTTCTGTTTTTCTTTAACACTGTTTTAAAACATTTATTTTCCTATTTCACAGGTTATGAGAAATCTACCGAACGTATTATAGAATTGGTCAAAACGTTTTATTAGTGTTATAAATAGTTTAAATGCGGCAATATATAGTTTAAACAACTAGCGTCTAGAAAGTAACTCAGTTTATAAACAAGTTTACTTCTTCATGTAGACAAATAAACATTTACAAACAGACAGTATGGTGTCATTTAGTTCTCGACAGAGGCATGATGCATGCTGTCGGCATTACCCAAATGTGCTACTTACTGTTTACGGAGATGACACAATTGACGAGAGCAATGTGCACAAATAGATGAAGCCTTTTAAAAAGGCGGAGCAGCTTTGAATATATTCCACGCAGCACAGGAGACCATCTGCTGCGACCACAGCCACGAATCGCCAACGAATGGATGAATAATTTCTCGCTGACAGATGAATCACAATCTGTGAGGTTGCCGCACAGCTGAAATATGGGTATCGGTGATGACACATTAATATCATCTGACGAGAAATGGATCTGTTATGAATACGAAACGAAGGCTCCGTCACTTGAAAAGTGTCAGACTACGACTTTGAAGAGCCAATGATCATAACAGAAAATAATTGCGAATAATACAAGGGAATAAATTGGCGCCATTCTCTTAAATTGACTTAAACGTTGCTGCACAGTGAACAGATAGTAAAATGTTGATACACAGGCATAAAAATCAAAATCAAAAACATAGAGGGACCTATAAAGTATCTGAATACGGCCAGCATTGACTGTGACAAATTGCGACCACACACACCTTTGGTAATAAATCAGGTAATCTGCAAAATAGCTTTGGTGACTGAATACTTCCTATTCGATCCGGTGTAGAGTTGTCTCCGGAAACAACAATTTAATGATAATGACGAAGAGAAATTGGGAAGAAGTGGGTATACTAGGGCACATTTGTGTGTGTGTGTGTGTCAGTCTGTGTGTGTAAGTGGGTATTTAAAGAATATACATTTGTCTCTCAAAAATACTGCTCTGTAATATTTTTTGTTTGTTTGTATCACCAACACAAGAACTATTTCTAAATATTTATTAGACATGCTACTAAAATATTTTGATTAACTCCTGAATATAAATACAACACGGCTTAATGACGGAAGAGAAACTGCACATGACATAATACTTTGCGGTAATAAATTACCTCCCTTCACATAAATGATGTTCCATCCCAAATCTTTAAAGGTTGCCGTTCAGTCGTCCGCGTCAATAAAATAAATCAATGAAAATTAATTAAACCTCGAAATTTATAGTGTTCTGCCAAAGCAATAAATCATTATCATTAGCTGATGTTTGTGCTAACCCTTAATCTGCAGACATGATCAAAGGTGTTAAAGCCATGAACATCTCTTATGCTTGTATACCTAACGTTATATCATCCAAACAGACGTCCCTGTTTATAGACGATACCGTGTAATTTGAAAAGGGTTTGGGCTGTCAATACTAACCGGAGTAGAAACTCGTGTGTATCTCATTAGATTGTGTGACTCGATGAAAGAAAAATTAATGCATTACAGACAGATTCGGTAGAGCGATATTTTAGAATTATATTAAAGTTCTATGGTATGTTCACCTTCAATACAATCACTTGTTACTCGTACCATTGAAAACGTTACCAGAAGCTATAGAACCACAGACTGAATGCTAAACTGTGTCACCTTTTGCCTTTTATTCCTTAGATGCAATAAAACTACATTTGTAAAACTCCAGCACCTTTGTCAGAAAATATTTATATTTTTGTACATGTATTGTTGTGCTACAGGAGAATTAGTGAAGCAGTGAATCAACTATAATGTTGCTCATTTTAGGAAGAATTCTGTGAGGATATTGTCAATTATTCCTTTGTATCGGCCTTCTATTAGTGTCCTAGGGCATCCGGTCAAAATGCGGTTCAGGGTGCAAAGAGTTGTTGTGCAGTGGTTGCAGGATTAGTCTTCTTTATACCTAATATCTGGCAGTACAGATTGAATGAGCTGAATTTTGGGGGACTGTCGTGCTACTTCCGCATGAATTTGCTGCGCAGCCTCTCCACTGCCGCTGAGTCATACCCAAGTCATGACAATTTCGTAAAGCAAAAATGTCCACTGCTGTCTGTGTATCTCAATATACGACTGGTACCTCAGTATTTCATTGACCCTAGTGGTATGAATTGTGAAGTTATATGTATAACTAAATAATACAAAGTTGATAATTTTGCAGACAAGGAATCACTAACCAATTCATTTAGAATAAAATAAATATTGATTTCATATAGTGTTATTTTAACACACAGTGAAGTACGACAATATTCTAGATTATGTAACGTACATGCATTACACATTGGTTTTATTGACAAGTGTTGAGTGCTGCACAAAATTTTATTGGAAGTCGATCAATGCTACTCAATAAAGTAAGAAAAATATCGGCGTTCAATAACATTCCTGTAATATTTAAACAGAACACTATATGCATAAATTGTAAATAATAAGTAAAACTAAATTGTGTCTACAGTAGTTTTACTGCTGGCGGATCGCACCTCCCACTGGTTGGGCAATAAGTACGAAGGGCGTGAGTTACTTCGTAACTAACAAATGAATATAATTTACAAGTGGGTGGGTTGAAAACTTCCTGGCTTTGCGTAAAAGAATATTGACGAGTATCAATTGTTCAACATGTTCCTCACTCAGATTCACACACTTATTTCAGCGGTCCCCCAGTTTTTCTAAGACCTATAAAGGAACTTGGAAGTTTAGGCCTCCAACGAGACCTTTCACGATAGCTTTAAAGCCAGGCATTTTCGGCACCCTGTCCTACAATAAAACTTTAATTGAAACATTTTTTGACGCCATACACATATATAAACACGCACGCAAACACACGAACACACACACACATACACGCACGTACACACAGGTGCATACCTATATATATATTACACACTCACACAAACACACACACACACACACACACACATTTATATATATATATTGTTCCGTGCATGTTTCAGTAAACTTGCTTTTTAGTGAGATAGAAAAAAGTGAAGCGTGGAACGAAAATGATTGAGAAATATTCGACTTAGTAAAATAATAACAACGTTACATTTACATTGTATTCCTAGTAAGCTAAAGAAAAGAGATAGTCAAGGATAGTATACTTTATATCATAGATACTCTTAAAACGAATTAACATGAGGCTAACCAAAGGCAATGACGGCTAAAGTAAATCACTAACTTTTAGTGCTAGTTAAATGACTCATATCAGCTTCCTTGTCAAAGCCACCATCACTCCATGCCAGTATATGTCCCCATGTGTCAACATTAACAATTGTTATTATAATTAATACTCATCTGCTATTCTCAACCAGTGATCGAAACTTTTTTTATTTGAGCAGGCAGGCTGGAGACCATTGAGTGCTATAGCACTCAATGTCATTCAGCCCGATCTGTTTATGCAGTTTGGTTGGTTTGAGACCCATTCCCAATTGTCCATATCTACGTTAGACTAAACTACTTGAACGTCAATAACAGTGTAAGCGAATTAGGATACAAATGAGACTTACACACACATGCTTTTTCTCTCTTGCTTTCGCCTTCCCCATCTCTCTCCCACATACGCACATATAATGCGCATAGCATTGATACAAATGTAAATCTAACCTTTGATACGCCCATGTGAAATAAAATTTACTTCAGAGAATATGTCTGTTAAAGACTAATTTTTAAAATATTTTATTTTTCTCTTTATGTTCTAATTAATAGCTCGCTTTCTGAGATAAATGCTTCGTTCGCTGACGTTATCAAATTTCAATACCATGATTAAATTAAAAGAAATCATTGAAATATATAGCTTATCAACTTAATTTGTTCATAGAGAAAATTTACTGGAAGTTGGAACTTTTAAATACATTTTATAATCTATCTTTTCAAATTTGCACACAAGTTCTTATGACACAGTCTTAACAACTTCGTCTTTAAAATATATGTTTGTATCGTAAATACATGACTACACAATAAGCTTTTGAAAATTGTTTTATACTTCATCATCAATACATTTAATTCTGCATCACGTAGTCTTGAACACATACATACGCGACTATACTTGCTTATATATGTATGTAGAATAATACTTAGAGAAACTGAATAAATATGCAGACATAAGGGAGCAATTACATATACTGAACTAAAAAAGAAATACTATTTGCATAATGTGAATATCGACTCGTTAAGTCTAGTTGCTATGACATTATAGATTCAAGTAAATATTGCGAGTTTTATTTCCCTCTATAGCAGTTTATAACTAAATTTATCTATTCAACCATTCATCCAGTATATCTTTACAATAAAATATATTCCGTGAGACTGAAATATATCATATACATCTCCATAGAAACATCCCAGATACGTATTAGGAGTGGTCTACCGACTAATATCAGTATTTTCAAAGCCATGAATATCTACAAAACTGTGTTTCTTAGATAAATGTCGTACTATTGTATTTTGTGGAAACGAAAATATATGATGCTGCTCTGTAAGTGAAATTATAACAGAGTATCACCAATGTTTCACATATATGTAATATTATATATATATAAGTTTCTAAAAGCTACGAAGCATTTAAAAGGTTATCGAAAAACATTGTTTGTGTATATAGAATAGTTTTACCTGACACACTCATTAAATTATACCTTCTAAATTTAGAAACCTGATTTTTTCTAAGCAAGTAGTGAAACGCGATCGGCTTCTTTTTTCCATAATTTACTTGTACATTTTACAGCAAAGTATTTGTTAAATGAGTGTAATTGCGAAGACATCCACACTTGAGCATAAATCGTAATACGTAGCAGCTTTTGCTTTTCCTCTCTCCTCGTTTAGCTCTTTCTCTTTTCTCTTTCTTCTCTGTATCAAATGTCTTGCTCGCTGTTTTGAAGTTGTGTTATATTTTCTTTTCATATAATGCCTCATTTCAAATAGGGACTTGAACCAACAACATAGCTGAATTTAAGCCTCAACAGGTCGTTTAAAGATTGCGTACAAGAACAAAGGAATAAGTAAATAAATAGCACGAAAAATTAATTTGGAATAATAGTAGTGGACCGAAAATAAGATTCCTCATTCTTGAAGCATTGTAAGTTGTGGTATTTGATGATAAATCCCTCCCTGCTAGTTTCTCGGTCGTCTTCAAAAAAAGCAACAATAGCTTTCAAAATTACTACGATATTTTTTCGAGATATATCGTCCTTTCTAACGAATTAAGCCCGAAACGTTTTTCTAACTGAAAATTTTGTAGCTACTTTATGCACAATGTCGTAGTGTACCCTAGAATAGACAATATATGTATTTAATTCATTCAGTGCCGTTAGATTTGAATAGATATATTGTAAATCGAGTGCTGCAAGCAAAATTGTGGGAGGAAGGGATATCCATGGGATCGTAATCCTGAAGCAGGAGGATTAGGCGGATGGATATTTGCAATGCCTATGTGACGAGTTTTGTGACTAAGGAAAATCTGAATGGAGATGGCTGGAGACCAGCAGGATTTCAGAAATACAGGCTACTGTAGTGGTGGTACTAGAAAAGGTAAATGGAAGAATCGGGTCTATAGACCAAAGTTAGGTGTTTGCCTACATAATTTCATGCCGGTACACATTTCCAGGCAGAAACATGAGAGAACATCGATCGACGAAGTGAACAAAAATGGCAACACAATTCTCTTTTCCTCTATGCATCTTTCAAAGTGGATGTGCAGTAATATATGATGATCCTTTCGACTTGAGGGAAAGGGACTAGTGGATTGCAGCGACGCCAGTACTTGACTGTTTCTCATTTTATCGACCTCAAAGGGATGAACGAATTTAAACGACGAAGGCAACGAGGAACGAAATGCCGATGAATATTTTGCCCATCGCCTTACAGAAATATGTAATAATGATTGGAAGAGGGTCAAGTCGATTATGTCGACCACCAGTTTTCAACCGGTACTTATTTCATGGACCTCAAAAAATGGATGAAAGGCAAAATTAACTTCAGCGGAATTTGAACTCACAACGTAGCATATGTTTTTAAGTATTTTGCTCAGCGTGCTAATGATTCTACCATCTCAC
>NC_142946.1:15630916-15645916 GCF_046866305.1 Octopus bimaculoides | reverse complement strand
ACGTTCTGTGACCTTATAAAAAGGATAAAAATCACTATCTCTCGCCTCTGTTATGTTGTTAAGTGGTTATCTGCATATTTCTTTGCCTCAGTATACTTTACAATAAATGCACTTTCTTTGTAAATTTAGAAGGGAAGAAAACATTGTGAAGTAACATCACGAATCATGTCAAAGTTTAATTTCTAAACATAACAACCTTCGAACATATCATAGCCTAAATGACTTAGCAAACGATTACACATTAGATAATGTAGTTCTAAAACATATCAGATATGAAGAAAAGAATAAAAAATGGTTACTGCTTGAATACATATAATTTTATGAGGTTTCAATCCCTGCTAAGCTGAGTCTAAACAACAACAGCGTAACAGGAAAACATAATTATCACATAACTTTGGAGGTGACAAAATACTTTTCGGTCATTATGTAATTGAATTAAAATTTTCTTATGGTCTCCAAATGATTTTTCTGGAGGGTTTTTTTTCTCGTAACTGATCAAATTTAATTTCTTCTGTGACCATTCATTTTCAAGAATACAGTTGGAAAAGCATTATCAATTGTCAGCTATTTTATTAAGGGATTAAACTATTGAAATTTTATTTTGTCTTAAGCATCGCATTTGGTTAATATTGTTGTCACACCGAGCGACTAGGAATATGCAAATATGTTGGCTTTGTGAAGGTAACTGTAGTATTCTGAATGAATCATCCAACATGTATGTATTCTAAGAACATGTTCTTAAAGCCTCGGTAATTTTTTCATAAAGAAATTTTAAATACGCTAATGAAAACGTGAAAACTTGAAAATACAGAAAAATGAGCGATTTCAAGGTGTCAATATTTCTCTCATCTCTAAGGGTTTTTTTACCCCTCTTGAAAATCACGAATTTAGTGTCGGCTTATACCTAAATTTTATTTAATGGAAGATGAAAGATTAATGTCAGTAAATATAGTTGGATTCGACTTTGACGTTTGAAAGTAAAATTGAGTACTTTTCAGAAATGTATGCCTTGTTCACTTCTTCAAATATCAATCTACGTATTTCAAGTACCTAATTCTAGCCTTCATTAATCAGAAAATCGAAAAGCGATTGAAGAGCAAACTAATCTGATATCCTACGTAGCTTAGATACGTGTGAAAACTTGTGACTGACATGTTTAGCTAACATTAGATTATAAGTAAATAAACCTATCAAAAATTAGAGTCCATGATTAATTGGATTTATCATATAATGAATTAAAGATTGTATAATATACTTACATATTTACATTATATATATATTTATATATATACATATATATAGCGTGACAGAAAGGCAAAGTTCTTGTTCTTTTAACACTTTGTTTCATAAGACGGCAGCTATTGTAGGGACCAGCTTCCAATGGCTTTAAGTCGATCACAACATACCTCCATCATTTTTCACGCTGATATTCATTTTAGCGATACTTTGTAGCTAATCGTTAAGATAGCTTTTGAAATGATATGACTCACATACACAAAGACATGCATGTGCATATTTTTTATATGTATGACGTAGTTGGCCACTCACACTCCGAAAACACGGTAGAACACATTTCAAACGTGTCACACATATCACCTAACCATGTTTACCAAGCAAACATGATACTTACATGACAAAGCTTCATCCTATATTATGCACTATATAAGCTAATTAACTCCAGACAGGAAAGGAGAAATTTAATAATACTTCTTGTCTGCAATTTACTTGAAATATACTCGTGCCATGGCCGTCCGTTGAATTTGCTTGAAATATACTCGTGCTATGGCTGTTCATATAGGGAAAAAGAAATATCCTCTAAATGTATTCCAAACAAGTATTAATTTCATACCATTTCTGTCAGTGCGTGACGATAGCAAAATAATTATCATTTATGCATAACCATTCAACGAAGATAAATCTATTTAACTATGCGTTATATCATTAGATAAATATTGTAGTGCTATATATACTTGCGGGAAACTTTGGAATATACGCCGTGGTATATCGTTGATTAAAATCGATATTATTTTATTGGATTGGAAAAAATCTCTTGAGAATTAGCGTATTATTTCAAATTGCATGTTCAGGCTGTTAATATGTGTGTGTGTATGCATGTGTGTGTGCGTGTATGTGTGTGTATGCACGTGTGCATGCATTTCAACATGCATTGTTTTTTTTTTTCTATATTTGAATATATTTTGTTTGTTTCCATTATGCAATGATTCAGTTACAGTTGTCTATTTTTCCTTGCCTAATGATTGAGTCTAAAGCGATTTATGATAAACAATTTGTAATTTGTCAATCGTTTATCAATTTTTTTTTTTTTTATTATCGAGAAAAATTGTATCTGAAATGGAAACGTTAAAAAACAATTAATTCACTACAAATCTCTGCATAACGAGCATATCTACGTCATCTGCTTATCTTCATAAAAAGCATGAAATCTTGCTCCCTCATACGTATCTATGAAGTAGAATGTTTGCTATATCCAGAAACCCTCCTGTTACTATAACCATTATCAGCTTTACGATCAAGTAAGTTCATCAAACTCTGCCTAACAACTACTAAACATCTCCAGTGCTTAAGTAAGCTCCACACATGATTACTACTCCCTAATCTCTAACGACGCTGTTACGCATAATTTCTGAAACAGAGAAAAATGTCTTTGCTTTTTCTGCCAGTTCCTGGGTTCAGACACTAACTCCCAAACTCATACCTCTCACCTCCTCTTAACAAGCACAGCGCTCCCATCTACAATACAGACATTGCGCAAATCATTACGCACCGTCATTAATAATTTGTAATATTTTCGCTGCCCAATGTTTTCAGTTTGATCAGCACTCAACATCGTGCAACTGAAGAGGAAGAATAATTCCGATTAGGGGCCAAAACAATATTATTAAATATCACACTCATCTTACAATAAAATATAATAAACCTTTGTCTGGACTTCTCTTTTATCCGTTCTAGCATATGTAGCATTTTCTATATGGTGGATATACATAATCTATGAATCTAACATGAAATTTGTGTCGGTGGAATTATTATAGCTTCAATGATTTCTAATCTACAGGAGCGTCACTATCACAAAGCATCGACACTACTAATAGACTCTTGAAGAAACATTTGTCACACATGAATACTTTGTCTTATAAAAGTTGAATATATCTATCGCTTTGATAAGTAATTTCGATATTTTCATGAATGTCTCTCTGCCTTCTATTTTTGACTGTGTATTTAAGACAATGCCACCAATCACTATGTCTGGCGTGGCAACGACTCTACCTGCTAGCCTTCTTCTTATAATGTTTGTTGAAATATATATATATATATATATATATATATATATATATATATATAATATAATGTAAGGATAAAATCTTTATAAGAATTTATCAAGTAGACAGCGTGAAAAAACCTCATAAGAAAAAAAACTCATCATTTTTTTCCCATAAATATATATAATTTAATTTATATAAGGGCATTACTATACAATAATGCCTCACTCTTAGAGGGACTTCAGGCGATCGGTAAAAATGTGCTTATTTTTGGTAGTTATATATATATATATATATATATATATATATATATATATATATATATATATATATATATATATTACTTCGTATGTCTTTACGTTCTGAGTTCAAATTCCCCGAAGGTTGACTTTGCTTTTCGTAGCTAGCTTATATATATATATTAATGTTGAACGAGATAAAATGTAAGAGCTTGACAGAATCACTTGAGCGAACGTAAGAAGTAATACGATCTTTATTTACGATTAATTATATTATGATTACTTTCTCCTGTGAAATTTAAATACATCTATTGCGCTGGTAATCAATTTCGATATTTTCATGAATGACTGTCTGCCATCTAATTTTCACTGCGTATTTAAGACAGTATTATTCAATCGCTGATCTCACGATTTTTCACAGTCCTTCTGAGTAATATTATCCAGTTATATATATATGTGTGTGTGTGTGTCTCTGTGTGTGTGTGTGTGTCTGTGTGTGCATGTGTGTGTGTATGTGTGTGTGTGTGTGTGTGTGTGTGTGCTTGTGCGTGCGTATATATATATATATATATATATATATATATATATATATATTTATTTATTTATACCCTGTGGAAAACGGGAACACACACATGGCTTCATGCTCACCTTATGTAAAATTTTCTTAGTATCAAAAGAGAAACGTGAGAGCTTGACAGAATCACTTGAACGGACATAAGAAGTAATACGATATTTCCTTACGATTAATTATATTATGGTTTCATATCTAGTTTCAGGAACAGTTGAAGCAGTAATATATGAAGGTCGATTTACTCCACTGTATCCTCCTGAAATATGAATGCACTTGTGCAAATGTAAGAAACAAATTGTTGAAATCATGCTAGAAGGACAACACATTTTACTTCCAAAAATCCGTGTGTTACGCCATGTTACAAATGAATATTATGAAGTGCAGGAAATAATATAATCAGCTATTTTCATAAAACATTTGTATTTACATCTTCAACATATTTGATAATGAGATTACAATAGAAACCGCATACAAAAAGGTAACTGAAACGATACACAGGCAATATAAATAATTGAACATATTCAATCAATAAATTATCTTATTTGCATTTACTGAAGTATATAAGTGTAGGTGGATGTTTGACAGAATGTAAGAGCGAGAGAGAGTGAGAGTGAGAGAGAGAGAGAGAGAGAGAGAGAGAGAGAGAGAGAGAGAGTGGAGTGTGTATACAAATCAGAGTATTTATCTAAGGGGAGGGGAAACGCTTCATACTTAATCTGAGTTGATTTATTTTCCTTTCAAACAATATTTGCTCAGATTTTATTCTGACTTTCCCGCGGTTTTCGATTGGATGACAAATCAGATGACTAAATAACTAGGTAACCCACAATATGTGTGTATGCGTTTGAGTGTTTATATACACTATGGTAAAATGCGTATGTATATATGTATATGTGTGTGTTTGTGTATGTGCGCGTGCCTGTGCATGTATTTGCATGCGCGCGTGTGTGTGTGTGCTTGTGCATGTATACGCTCTGGCGTTGTTGTAGGTGCAGGTGTGGATCTGTAGAAAGAAATTTCCTTTCTAACCGCATTACTCCGGTTTCAGTCCCAACGCACGTCTCCTTTGAGACGTGTCTTCAAAAATGGTCATGGACCGACTAAAGTCTTATGACTGGAAAATAGAAATATATTTATGTATATATGTTTACATAAATATGTAAATGCAATTATATATATATGAGTATGTGTATGTGTGTGTGCGTGTATATATCATTACTCAGTTTGTTTCAAGATTTCTTTCCAATAGAGAAAGAATCGGTTTCTAACCTATTGGAATTTCAACATCAACAACAGGGTATTTTTGTATGTATGTATGTATATATGTATGTATGTATGTATGTATGTATGTATATATGTATGTATGTATGTATGCATATATGTGTGTATGTATGTATGTATGTACAGATTTGTATGTTTTATGCATGTATTTTCCTGCATATAGTTACATATCTAGACATGCTCATATATACTTAAATGATAAACTCCTGGAAAGTTTTACAGATTTTTACAGTTCCAGTGATGGAGCTGTATCTTCGAATTAGCTTTCTCCTTTCGGGTTTTGAGAATCCTAATTTCTGAAGATTGGTATTTAGGCAGTGTGTTCCATATCCCAGGGCACCAAAAAATACAGGTATAAGCCTGAACTTGTAATCTGGATAGAGTAACTGTATGTATGTAGGCATGTGTGTATGTATGTATGTACGTACGTGCATATGTATGTGCGTATGTGAGTGTACGGTTTTGTTTGTATATGTGCCTCATCATCGCTCAACAACTGGTGTTGGTCTGCCTACGTCTTGTAACAAGCACTTCAGGAAGAAGGGGCCGATAGAATAAGTACCAGACCTGTAGTGAAGGAAATTTGTTCGATTCAACCCTTCAATGCGGTATCCAAGCATGAGTTTGAAAATATTCTAAATCAATGCATATATCGAATTTTGGTGTCTGTGAAGGAGAGTAACTCGCACTTGTGAACTCTCTGATATTTCTCCTTAAATTTATTATTATCGATAAACATAGCGCTATACACGGTATGAATATTAACAAATGGCATATCATAGATATGAGGGATATATTAGAGCTTAGGGAAAGGTGGTTACAGGAAGAAAAAGCAGATCAGTGATAAGAGGAATTAATTTGGAAGATGTAAGAAAAATGAAATTGGAAGTGAAACAGTATGAAATGTCTGTGTCGTTTTATTCTGTGAGTTTGTTTATATTCAGGTGAAGAAGTATTTCCTTCTTCATAATATGTGCTATGTTGTTTACTTAGTTTTCCAAAGTGAGCCCCCAACTTTTTTATTATGCGTCTAAATAAAAGGCATCGTCTATGAATATATTCTTAGGATTCTCTTCTTTTCTGCAGTGCGAAGATCACAATATTGATTTCCAAACTGATATGGCCCGGATCTTTTCAACAATTTCTACTGAACACTCTAGACCGGACTGCTTTTCTTCAACCTTCCAGTTCCATATGAATTAGACTTATTTTCTAGTGTGCATATTATATGAGTCTATAATTGAATAAGTGTGTTATAAATGGCGCAAGCAAAAACAAATTTGAAGCGATGTATATATATATATATATATATATATAGTCTCCTTTAGAGAGACTTAGAAATATTAATAACTCTATTTCTGAAAACCAGTGGATAGATTCCACTGAAATTAGATAAATAACCTTCGAGCAGATAGTCAGCAGCGCCGCCTGGCTAAGGCTTGGCTACTCTGCATTGACAAGGGGCAACACCCTGAAACTAGTCTAGTCTGCAGATGCCAAACCAGCAGGGGGACACTGCTGACCTCCCCTGTTCGAAGGTTATAAAGGACACAGGTTTCGTGTGTCACATAGCTAGCTAGAGGCGATGGCTTCTTGGAGCTAATTCACGGCAGCTTTCGTCCTAATTTTGGGACTGCCATGTTGGCTTGGCGATAACTATTAATTTCCAGTACCGCTGCCGTAGTCTCCTTTAGAGAGACTTAGAAATATTAATAACTATATATATATATATATATATATATATATATATACATATACATGTATATGTCTACGCATACATGAATTATTTAATGATAAAATGCATACCGGCATTTCTTTTACACCGTTATAAATAATATAAACAAATTAGTTTCGTTAGGCGCTGATTTCCAGTTTTATAATTAATTTCTGTCATCGATGTCAATTACTTGGTAGAAATACTGTGTACTCTTCGCAAAAAATGTCTGGTTCACTTGGCTTTAATTGATTGCTTTGTTTTCTGCCTTTGTCTCGCTAAAATTTGTTTTCTTCATACTGTCTCTCTTGCTGAGATTTTTTTTTTCTTTTTGATATTTTTGTATTTCTGTTATTTTTAGGGGAGGTATGGTTTTGCAAAATTAATCAGTGTATTTTCATTAGGTATCAATTGAACAGCGTACAATGGGCGTAACTTCCAGACTGTAAAGTGTTTTCGCCGATGCTTTAACGAGTTTGTCACCCACTGCTGAACTCCAACAATTCTACAAGAAATACAACGCAGTATAGTATTGCTACCGATAATGATCTCGGTTTCTAACGCAAGCAAACATATTTTTGTTGATGAGTGTTATATTTAATTATATCTATATCACTACAATGTTTTGGTATTCTAAATGATCCCCAGGAATATGAATGTAGAGCTAATTCTGGTCGGATTAAAACTTCATTCGTAAAGACATTTTTACAAGAGTCGAATGATCTGTATATGCCACTGCTTTCTGACTAAGAATCATATTTATTTCAAACATAGAAAGAATACCATACAATCGGCCTCTAGATATAACTGGTATTTTATGACATCGCATGCGATAACAGGAGGCAAAATAAAATACGAATAAAACACGCACGAGTAAATACTGGGGATACAGTTTTCCAATGTTGACATTGTGTATCCTGCAAGTATTCCTTTTTACGAGGGTGAACAATGGCCAAGAGAACAGCTCGGACTTTAAACTTTTATGCTAGTTTTGGTCACAATGTTTGATGAAGTGCGATAATTTTTTCTTGTTACATGTTATTAAAAGGAAACAGCATTATCGTGAAATTTTTGAGATCTCTGTTCAAATAAAAGTATTAATTTCTCATGAAGTGTGTAGGCTGCTTGTCTGTGACGCTTCTGAACGGACGATGAGGGTTGAGTGATAAATGGGTAGAACTCACGTTGTTAAGGATTATGTTGGATCAAAGAATCGTTTAATGGGTAAAGAATATTTGGAGCAATACGTTGCTCTTTGTGGAAGATACAGTTCTTGGACTGTTGATATATGTATGGGTTATACGTATGACAGCCAAAAACAATATTTACGCATGCGACATATTGATGTTAATGTCTGGATATACGCAGAATGCCGAAACTTTTAACAGGAATTAGAAATTTGATTAAATAAAAGTTATGTTTTCAGTAGAGAATACGCAGAACAAAATGAAGTTAGATTCAATGGAGACGGAAAGTCGAAGCTTACATCTGAACGAGTGTAATCGGCGTCATAATTATCTTCATTAAAGTACGCTTTGTGTGTGTGTGTGTGTGTGTGTGTGTGTGTGTGTGCGTGCGTGCGCGTGTGAATGTGTGTATATGTGTGCGTATATTATATATATATATATATATATATATATATATATATATATATATATATATATATATATATATATATATATATATATATGTGTGTGTATATATATATATGTATGTATATGCGTGTGTGTGTGTCTGCCTCTCTGTATGAGTATGTACGTATAACAACTTCTCTATGAAAATACTCTGGTGAAACTGATGTGTTACTAATAGTATGACAACAATTATCCGCAGACTCACGCATCTACACATGTAAGACGTAAGTCATTGCATGTATATATGCATTTCAGTAAGAACGAAGTGTGACATACATACATACATACATACATACATGCATGCATTCATGCATACTTATATACATATCTATATATAAATAAATGTATATTTCTGTCTGTGTGTCTATATATATATATATATATATATATATAACAAAACTGTCCGATGAACGGGAACGTGAAACTCAGAGTAACGGTTTTTTGTTATATTTCTGCTGCTTTTAAATAAAGCATATTACTCTACCTCTGGTATTTGAGTACTCTTTTTTCCACCTTGTTGCACATTTCATGTGCTTACTCCGGTATATATATATATATATATATATATATATATATATATATATATATATATATATATATATATATATATATATATATATATATATATATATATATATAGATAGATAGATAGATAGATAGATAGATAGATATGTATATATTTATATTTACATACATATATACATACACATATATATTTACGTTTATATATATTATATATAACATAAATTATATTCATGCATGTATACTTGTTTCTGTATATTAGCGTATATATTTATTATCTTAGGCGTTATTTGTTTATTTAAGGAAAGCTAACGTTACCTTCCATTGCTTCTTCAAGTTTCACACTTGCTGATTTTCCATATAGATAACTAAAATATAAGGTGATGCGTATACACAGTGATTGTTGGAAGGGAAATAACTACGAGGCAAACAAGTTAACGAGGAAATTAAAAGGAAAATAAACGTTTAAAGTGTATGAAAGGTGAGGAACGAGTTGAGTGATAGTAAGTATGAATCTGACATAGTAATATTATGTAGGGTAGCATCACATCAGGCGCAGAGTAATTTGAGAAGATAGTGGAGAAAACAGCAAGCAAGTACAAGGAAACAGGAAGAAGCAGGCAGGCTAATATTTTTAGAAAAGGCGAAATATATAAAGCAGAGTGTATAAAAAAAACAGCAAAGCGTTTTGAGAAATACATGGTCGCTGAAGAACGGACGAGAGAAAATATTTGAGGAAGAATATTATATTATGTACATTATAAAGGTGTGCTATGATGGGTAAATCGAGTGGAAAATCTATTTTCTCCTTGAACACTGTCCTTTTATCTTTCGTTTTTATCCTGAAGCCGATGAAAACGAAATCTATTTTGATTCCTGAAAATATTATCATGCTTCACTGTATGTGTCTACTAGTGAATAAATGTTTTTGTAGTTTGAACATTTAGAATTAAAAAAAAAATGAAAATAAAATGTCCTATGAAAAAAAAAGTTATTATTAATAAAATGTTATTACATTGACCTTATGAATTCGTGGTGGAATAAAGTTTGTATACTGTTAGAAGAAAGGTCAACGATGAGTTTTACTTTATTTATTCATTTATTTATACATTGGCTTTTCATGAGATTTTATTTGCCATGTCAATTCCTGGAAGACTGTTGTGTATAGAAAACGAAACATTTCCAGTTAACATGAAATGTAATAAGTAAATTGCGGTGAACATTTTAAACAACAAACGTGGCTTGGGTCAGATTTCTGTCCTTTGTGATTGACTTCAAAAGACGATATTTTTCAACTGCTCTCATGGATATTGTAAAGAGCGACTCAGCATTTACTATCTCTAGTTTTCAGGAAATATTTATTATTTTCGTCTTCTATACGGTATTGAATGATAGAAATTAGACCGAACTGGTTAAGTCTTCATTCTGTTTATAACAAAGCCTAAACTAACTTTTCCTACAGCGAATGAGATGTATTACAACTACCGTTATATTTTGGAGATAACCTCTGGAGAGTAAATCGATATCAGCATGTGAGATTATTGGAAGGATGAATTTTGAACAGACAAAACATCGTACAACATTATCCTTTTTATACATATGTTGAAATATTTCTTGCTAGTTTTAGGGTAGAGAAATTGATGCGAGATTGGAAAATAAAGATGGTAGTAAATCTATTTATATTCCTCAAAATGGGAGGAAGATATTGATATTTCACAATGATACTGAAAGAATTATTCATTGTTTAATCCACGCACACCCGCATTCTGGCATAAATGTAATAGTCCTCTCTGCTATAGGCACAAAGCTTGACATTTTGGTGGGAGGGGCAAGTCATTTACATCGACCCCAGTACTCAACTGGTACTTAATTTATCTACCCCCAAAAGGATGACAGGCAAAGTCGACGGCGGAGGAATCTGAACTCGGAACGTAGCGGCAGACGAAATACCGCTAAGTATTTCACCCGGTGTGCTAACGATTTTCCCAGCTCGGCGTCTTCGGCAGAGGTGTCATAATAAAATCTTAATGTAAAGGTTTGTAAAACCAGAGAGCTAATCCAGGGTTCTCACATTTTGAAATTACCAACACTATAATGAATCATTATATGCTGTTGAAGCAATCCATCCCAGTTTAGAACCAATATCCATTTTCTTATTGTTATAAAAGAAGAAATGACGCCAGCAAGACATGAACATAGGATGCAAGGGACAGAACCTAAATACTTTCAAACATTCGATCCGATCTACTATCGTTCTATAACCCGATCGATCTAACCATGCTATTTATAAACATACTTATATCGTCCTTCTGAGTTAAAATACTGACAGTATCGATTTGCTTCTCTTCCTTTCCTAGTTCGATAAAATATATTTTAAAAACATAACACTTCTATTCTAAAATAGCCAATTCACTAAGCTACTATCCAGCAAACATTTTATTAGCGCCTCTGTAAAATAAATCAATATTTACAACTTTATTTCCCGTTATTGTATTTTCTCCAAATTTTCGGTGATCCTCTGATGATTCATAACCTTGAGTGGCTTTTCTTCCACATACAAAGAACCATATCATTTTAATTAAATAATTTGATTTATTGGATATATAAACGAATGATTAGCATCAACGTTAAAATTTTGGCCTTCGTTCTAAAATATACAGAAACAAACTAACACTCAAACATGGTGAATCATCTTCACAGAAACATTTTGAAATATAGAGAAGAGAGTGAGTATATGAGTGAGAAATAAACAGAGAAAGAGAGAAATAAGAACGTTTGATAGGGAGAGGGAGAAAGAAAGAAATAGAGGTTAAGGGAGAAAGGAAGAAGGGCAGACTCTGAGAAAGGGACAGTAGGCAAGTTTAACATTTAATGAATTTAGTTCCTATCGTTTTCAAGCGAATGATTTGGTCATTTGGAATTCGTGCTTATTTGCATACACAAATACACACACACGCGCACACACACACGCACGCACACACACACACACACACATACACACACACACACACACACACACACATATATATATATATATATATAGCAAATGTGTTAAAGTATGTTATACACAATTCCTTGTTAATGCACAACGAAATGGGGTTTGCTGTTTTTAATCCCGTTCCATCCTACATATATCTTATACACGTTGATACGTTAGAGTTACATCTTGCCACACGTGAGTTTTCCTTACTATAAACTTTTATATCGGTATTTCTTACCTCATATTTTCTCAGGTAAAAAGAAGTCGCAGTATTATTCTCTGTGTAAAAAGCAGTCACAGTAACGAAGTAACACCATGTTCGTAGTAATTTCACTCGTGAAGGCGCACCAAAGGCTTAATATAATCTGCAGAATTAGTAATACACCGGCTGCACGCGCGAGGTTAGAACATGGATTGTTGGACTTGCCGAACTATAATATTTATTTGTCATCGTGGATATCCATGATATGGCAACAGCGCATTTTAAAATGAATTAGAAATCAAGTTGTCATGCTCCATAATAGATTTACGAGTGTGTTTATGCATCTATATCTTTCTATTTCCTTTTATCTTTTTTCTTTCTCCCTCTCTATCTACGTATGTGTATGTGCGTGTGTGCGTGAGTGTGTGTACATATGAGTATGTGTGTGTGTGTGTATGTGTAAGTGTGTAAATGTATGCTTTTGAGACTGTGCAAATAAGTGCCTTTTCCAAGCATTTTATCGAAACCTGTATCCTCACAAAATCTAACTGCTCAACCATCATCAAGAACAAAATGCAAAAGAACTATAGCTTTACTATTAGGGAAAGTCCATGGTTTAATGTGTCAGCCGATAAAGGGAGAATGTAAGCTATCGATTTAGGAATTTTTTTTTCTTCTTTAGAGCATCTCTTTATCTCAAATATTGATGAAAAACACAGAAACTAGTCCCTGATGTAGTAAAAATGATGGATGGGTTTTCTGGATAATTTCTGAATAAAAATCTGGCCGGTGAAAATCAGTGCTAAAAATAACTCAGGAAACAAATCTACTGAGGGTTAGGTATTCGTCAATAATAATCTATACTATTCGAAAAACACCACAAAAAGAATGTAATACATTGGAAAATATTTGTTAACATTCATATTGAACAGCATTGAATCAGAAACCCGCTCAAATACACAAAATTCTCAAAAGGCTATAAACGTCATATGCTTTTCAACACGGTCAACGTAAACATTAGTTACCTCTGCATATGGAACATGTTTCTTATCATCGAGTGCTGCAGTGTGAAAAGTACTGCAATTAGATTAAAAACAAATACGAGGAATATGCATTTGCGTTTGCATACAGGTTTAATCAGGGAAAGGTAAAAAAATGTTGTTTGAATATAGGTGATGATTACTCGAGTCGCTTTAGAACAATTCAAATATTAAACGTAGAAAAACAAAGAGGAATGTCGTGTCAACATGTAAAGGTCTTTTCTGATAAAATGATCTGGGGTGTATAAAAATAACATATCTTAATAAATATTGTGAATTATGAAATTTCTGCCGGGGTTTTAAAGCTATTTCGGTTTCGAACTAAATATTTTTCTATTAAGTATGAGACGAAGTTTTAGAAATATATTTATCATAAGGTATGTAAAGTGTATTAAGATGGTAAAGATTTCGTTCTTTAGAATCATTTGCATGATTTAGTCAGGCAATAGATATCATTGTAGGAATGTGTATGTGTGCGTTTGTGTGTGTGTGTGTGTGCGTGCGCGCGTTCGTGCGTGTGTGTGTGTGTGTACGTGTGTGTATGTGTATGGAATTGAGTGTATGCATTCATTCATAAACACATATCTTTATACATCTATATATTTATATATTTAGATATATATGTGTGTATATACATATTCAATCTATCCACAATTTGGCCTAAGATTAATAGTGAATTTTTTTCGACATATTGTCCTTTAACAGATGTTTCCCCATTATAACAAAATGAAACAGCTGCGCCAGTAAAAATCTGAAATTACTATGAATTCAGGTGATAGCATTTTTCAATATGCCACTATTTTACTGAAGATTTATACAACATTCGAAAGATTTGGTATCATGGGCGCCATATCTGACACTTTTACTTCTACAAAGAACACCGTCTGCGTTTGAATATCATATTATTTAAACTAGTGTGTCGCCATCAAACAATTACTCTAGCGGACAGGAATATGTCAATGAATTTACTATAATCCCAATATAATAATATTTTTTGCATGTCACATTTATCATCATTCCAAATTCTTTTTATCGAGATGTGCATGAAAGCTTGTATATACATCTGCAATCATATACAAGAAAGCACGTGCGTGTGTATATATATTGCACAATTTATTGATAACACTGTATCTTCTCGGGTATTAACGATATTATTTCCCCTTCAAGCTTAACAGGAACTGAGCTCAGGTGTGATTTAAAATCATTTTGATAAATATATGTGTGTATGTGTGTACGTGCGTGTATGTGTGTGTTTGTTTGTGAGTTTGTGAATGTGTGTAAGTATATATATATATATATATATATATATATATATATATATATATATATATATATATATATATAAATATACATATGCTAATGTTTATACATACATGCATAGAGACACATGCACGCACAAACATACACATACTCACATATACGTATACATATATGTAACTACATGGATATAAATATATGAGGGGGTGTGGGTGTATCCGCGACTTAATGGATACATATGTCTGTGTGTAGTTATGTACGTGAATGTATATGCATATTAGA
>NC_142946.1:15613416-15625916 GCF_046866305.1 Octopus bimaculoides | reverse complement strand
TATTTCAGTAGTTCTGTGAAACAAAAGTGCAGAGAGACTGTGAAATGGGACGAAATTCTATGTCCAGTCAGGGATTTATATACAATCGATCAAGATTGAATTTTCCTCATATCAAGTAATAGGCATATTCATAACATCAGTATAAACTTTGTTCCACTCTGTTTAGCTCCTCAACAGTTAAGCCTATGAAGATTTTCAGTCAAAGATTTTATTAGAACATAACACACATTTTTATTGTTTTAAATTTTATTAGTAATATTAATGTTAATACTACTACACTTCTACCTGATACTCTTATTAACGTATCTATATCTACCTTTAGCTTTGTAGTTATACTAGTAACTAGTTAAGAACCGATTGTGTAAGCTAGTACTCAATATATCATGCTTCTGTATGTTTAGGAGCTAACCTTCGTGTGTAGTTTTCCTTTTTAGAGAATACGGTATGATTTTAGCTGCTATTTCTTTCAGGTCAAACGGCAACCGAAACCTTGTGTTTCTCTTAAAAAAATTTCTAATTTAGTTACAAGGCCATCAGTTTTGATGCAAGGATTTATTTACTACCATCCATCTCAGTACATGATTGTGTGTTTATTTTATCAAAGCCGAAAGTAGATATTACTAAGATGTGCTTGATAGGTTTCGAACACCGAACGAAGTAAATACTGTCAGACATTTAGTTTAACAGGTCCTCAGTCGATGATAGTTCACGGCATGCATTTGTTTCTCTACACCTATGACTGCATACATTAGGACTTCATAGAACTTATTTATAGTTTCTGCACTCTCAAGTTCCCTTACAGATTGACGTGCAATAGTTAATACAGGGAATATGTATTTCTGGTAACAGAAATAAGGATATTTTTTCACTCATTTACTATTATCAGAAGACTGCAGAAGCACATTGTAGATTTTGGTTACTTTAGAAGTAAATTTGCCCATATATATATATAGATGATAATTTCGGTGAAAGAATGTGATGGAATTACAGTGTACATTTCCGATATATTTACTTAGAAAAAGTGAAAAAAATAAAAGGAGAAAAGATTATTTAAAACTAACTTGTTAACTTGTTAACACCTCTTAAAATCCTATTCTTAATTATGTTTCAGAACGATCACAGATGTATGTGTGCATATATATATATATATATATATATATATATATATATATATATATATATATATATATATATATATATATATATACGTACATATATTTACATATATATATTTCATAAAAGTCTCTCTCTCTCTCTCTTTCTCTCTCTCTCTCTCTCTCTCTCTCTCTATATATATATATATATATATATATATATACACATACATATGTGTGTGCATGAGCGAGTGTGTACGTGGTGCGTGGATGTTGGGATTAGCAATAAATAACAAGAAGATTTTCTCGAAATTTAGATTCAGTATTTCATTTTTAGAGACACGTTTCCTTTATTTGCGGTAATCTTGTTTGGCACGAACTCGAGACTTAAATATACATATACGTGTTCAATAGGCAGAAAACGGTTGTAAAGAAAAGAAATGTTGATAACGAAAAAAAAATGTCCCAAAATAAATTCATTGATTTTATTGGAAAATATTATGTCCAAGAATTCGGTTAAATATGTATACACAAAGATATACTCCTCGAGTTTATATATATATTCTCACATTCACTGCTTGCTTTTCCCTCTCCCTGTATCGCCATTTCTCTGTACGCATATATATATATATATATATGTATATACATGCGTTCATATGTATATATATATGCATATATACATTTAGGTATATATCTGCATACATATACATGTATGCAAATATATTTATGTATATATATATATATATATATATATATATATATATATATATATATATATATATATATATATATATATATATATACATATATATATATATATATATATATATATATATATATATATATATATATATATATATATATGTATGTATGTATATGTATATATACATCTACATATATATGTATGTACACGTAACCTTGAAAAACAAACATAGTTAACGATTATTCTTCAAATATATTTTGTCGCTTATACATTCTTAATTCGAGTGCTATCTAGTAGCATTTTATTTCATTTTACAATATGCAACAATTTGCTATAAGTGTTGCAGCAATTGTGCTCTCGTTTTGTTTGTCATTATCCTTCCCGAGGCTCTACGATTCCTTTGTTATATCTTAAATAATGTCTGTCAAAAGATGTTTGTACGAATATTCATTCTGATTTGGTGCTCTGTTAGCAACAATTGTTTCTATTCAAATCTCACCTCAAATCTTTACTTTGTATCCGTAGTCATCTGTAATGATATTTTTCGGAATACAATACATATACCATTTATATTCTATCGTGGTATATGTATTATCGTTAAAGTTAATATGTAGGGAAATGCCAGTCAGGGTTTACGAAGCAGCAACCCATTTAGATGTGTAGTCCCACGCATATATCTTTTAGTTGATTGATTATGCATGCAAATCTTCTCTTTTCTCACATCCGATATTTATCTGTTAAAGAGACGGCCGACGTGTGCCGATATCGCTTTCTAGCAATGTAGGTATCAGCATTGCTTTCAGAACACAGAGCACCTCCCATGACTCAATCAGCTAATATTTCAGGTACCCCATCTTCCATAGCTGGTTACTTTTTGAGTATTATCCAGCCCCAATATCGTGACAGACAAAGTTAACCAATACAAAATATGAAGCACAGAGTATTGGTGCAAATATCTCAAAACTTTCTAACACGAAAGGGTCTTCTATCTAGCCACCCTCTAAAGAATGGTATAATCGTTTCTACCATAGACACTGGTCCCTTGACTTTCAGGGAATGGGACTAGTCGATTATAAAGACTCAAGTGTGTAATTAGTGATTATTTTATTAATCCTGAAAGAATGAAAGGCAAATCGACCTCAGCGGAAATTAAACTTAGAACGTAGGGACAAACGAAATGCCACTCAGTATTTTGTCCGGCGTTCTTACAATTCTCACAGGTAGCCACCTTTAAGAAAAATATTCTAATGATTAAATTTTCTTACTTATAGTTCTCCATTTAGTCACAAGGCCAGAATTTTTGAGTTGAGATTTCCTCGTTCACACTAGTTGATGGTAAGTTTACCTCACTAGTTGATGGTATTTTATTTTAGTGACGCAGAGAAGCTGATCTTGGTGGTATTCGAAATCAGAGCGTCAAGTGTCAGAAGAAATTCAACTCGGCACCTCACATCTCTTGTATATATAGTAAACTCATTTAATTTGGCTTCACTGGGAAATAACAAATTATTGTCTACGCAGACAAGTAGAACTGTACTAAACTAAATCGAGTACACTGATTTCGAAACTGAACTCAGAATCGCTGTAGCACATCAGAATTTTGAGTTATGCGCATAATTATATATTAATACTAGTATCAGGAATGGTTAAGTTCAAGATGAATATTTGTCATAATAGTATATTAGTACTGTATTTAGTATATTTATGTTTAGAGCAAATAGTATCATAATATAATGGTACATTGAATATTTATGTTAAGGCAATACTCATTTCATTTTTAATTCACTCTGCTCAGAAATGTTTCAGACACTTGCTCTTGCAATTATGTGTCGTGATTGTCTCCTGTTGTAGGAATCAGCAGTAGTCACCCATCAAGTGTGGATTGAATCGGCCTTAATATCTCGTTCCCATCTCAGATATGTCCTGATTGAACCTCTCACTATGCTCATCACTAACGGCACCAAAATTCGTTGGAAATAATCGAGATGTGATTTTAGAGCCAACTTACAATCTCCATACACAATTTCTGAAAACCACTAATATTAGTCATGCAAAAGTAACAATCAGAGACATGATTGGTTGGCTCACACTATACCATTGGTACAGCAAAAGGCATTCCCTTCCATTTTCCATTCAGCCACTGTTTAAGCCCTGAGTAACACACGGTGCAGAATATATGAGGTGCCCACCTCTTGTCTTGGCCCCCAAATGTACACCCGAAATAATATTTATAAGCAGTATTTAATTTGGTGACAACGTTTTTCCGCTGCTCACGCGGTGCAAGTTTTCCACAGATATAACAAAGGTGGTCCGGGTGATACACACAGAATCTCCTATTCATGATCTAACACAATGAACACAGTTAAAACAGTAATAACGCAAAGTGACAGATACACATACAGCACATGACGGCAGTGAAAACTGAATAATGAACTTACGCATCGTTTGTTTTATTGCTGTTATTTCTTTAATTTTGAATTAAGACCGCTTTTATTTTAACAAATTTTATAATACAGCCTATAGCCACCCGAAAGTATTGTTATAATCTTGTGCATGCGCATAGCTCAAAATCCTGACATGCTAGAACAATTCTAAATGTAGATTCGGAATCAGCACACTCAGTTTAGTCTGAAACACATATTTTACCCCAGTAGCAAAATCTTTGTTGTCCAGTGCAATACATATATATTTCCTGGTGCTCCTGTATATTTCGTATTAAATATAATTGCTTGGACTTATCGAAAGTTTTTCCTTCAAAACAATGTGTAATTGGAATAAAATATTAAATAAGATATGTAAGAAAAAGAAGAGAAAGTAAAAAAAAGATAAAATACAAGCAAATGTAATATCTACTGTAAAAGACTAATAGTATTTTACTTTGCGGTTCATGGAAATTTAAGATGAATTTTGCTTACTCAATCGTATTTCAATGTTGGATGATACATGTAATTCTTCATAAAAAATCAGTTTTACGCATGATTATCCTCTTTGTACTCATCAACATTTTCGACTTCATCATCATTATTCTCATCATCATTAGATATGCATTTTATTGCTTTGAAATTATTGCATTAAACAACACTTGAGAAAACGGAACTGACACATCATTTATTGAAAAAAAAATACCGATAGAACAGAAAACAGAGAATTTAATTTAAGAAAATACTCATTAACAAGAGGAACTGTATATTCTTTGAAAACATTACAATGTAATTTTTTAATGCTGTATTATATATATATATATATATATATATATATATATATATATATATATGTATATATAAAGCTTAATGGAAATATATTATAATTACACACCCACACAAAACAAGACACATATATTCTTTTGGTGCATTCACTTATTTGCATATAAGCATTCTTAATTAATGTTTGCCTTCGATATTGTTTACTTTTTCATGGCTCTTTCTTTGAATATAATCATTGCAATAAGAGGTGTAATTTAGGTAATAGCATTCTGTGCAATTATCAGACAATCTTAATTATACTCTAATAAACCAAAATTTCTGTTATTTATGTTGTGCAAAGCGATGGTTTTGTTGTCAATTAAAGTTCCTCTAATTATCAGGTTGAATGAAATAGTTTGAAAAATTAGAATGGAAATGTTTCGAGCAATTTTATTATTGAATCTGTAGAAAAATGGCAATCAAAATGCATGTTATTTGCAATTGTAGTAACGAAATTGGTTGCAAGTAAATGGTACGAAATACATTTGTTGAAAACTGCACAAGTCTTTATATATGTTTAAATATTTTCCCATAGATTTTATGTAGAATTGCAATAAAGTAAATAGCAATAAGCGCACTATACTTTAAAAAACAAATTGTTTGGTAATTCATTACATACAAAGGAAATCTTCAAACAAAGAAATGAAATTTTCTGTTAATTTTATCGTAATGTGCGATTAACTGCTGAGTTGATCATATAGTGTAAAACAGAACTACAGAGAGTAAGATACGTACATATTTTATTCATTTTACAATAAAGGCAAGATTGTCATTTTTGTAACACTGAAAGTTAATGAATTTAAACACATCGTAAAATCATTGCATCGCGGTTGATAGTAGCATTTCGTCGTTTTTGTGATTAAAAAAAAATTCACTGCTTCAGCACAATCAATTGAGATCCACATACATAAATTTTCGAACTTGCTGGATCACACGAGCTGGATAACATGCTGGATCACAGGAGCATAAAACAGACCAGCCTGAAACTGGAGTTAGCAATGGCCATGTCATCGGTTGACCATTCCATATTCACTCTTATTAAACGTGCACAAAAGTATGTATATACATATGTCGGAATGAGTTAGAGGTTAAGAAACCATCTAAGTGTATCTGTACACTCATGTGTTATTATTCATTCATCTCTCTATCTATATCTATTTACGTATTTATTGGCTGATTTCATTCGTTTACTTGTAGCGCTTAAACTTATGTTTGTTATCATTTAATAAATAGATATAATGCAATGTTCACTGGCTGATGGTTGTCGATTTTATATCCTCTCCGTTTTCTTATTTTCCATATATAAATATATATATATATATATATATATATAGAGAGAGAGAGAGAGAGAGAGAGAGAGAAAGAGAGAGAGAAGGAGGGAGGGAGGGGAGGAGGGGGAGGGAGGGGGAGGGGGAGATAGATAGATACAGGTAAATTGCTTAGCGGCATTTCCTCCGTCTTTACATTCTGAGTTCAAATTCCGCCAAGGTCGACTTCCTCTTTCATCCCCTCAGGGCTGATAAATTAAGTACCAGTGAAACACTGGCGTCGATGTAATCGACTAGTGCCCTTACCCACAATTTCAGGCCTATAGTAGAAAGGGTTAGTATTCTTATTCTTATTCTTCTTATTATTATTAGCTAACATTCTGTATTACTAATTTGAAGTAGAGAAGCTTGGGTCATCCACATAAAAGTGTATTCATAGACGTAGATTGCAAGGAACAACTAGAAATAGTACACATCAACAACAAAGCTACATTTTCATGAATATGTTCTGTCTTTTAAATTGGTGAGTATGATACGTAATGACATTAAGATATAAACATATAACATGCCATTAATTTCTATTGACCAATTCTCGCCCTAAAATTTGAGTCGAAGTACGACAATATTTTGGACATTAGTAGGTATTTCGGTGGTTCAGATACGCGTTATAGCATCTTGTGGGAGTAATGAGAACGGCCGAGTCTGTCTTGAGATGCAAACTCTCTATTTGGTTTACTGGATAATGTTACGAAATAACCTTATGGCTGCGAGAATGTGTGTGTGTGTGTGTATGTGCGTGTGTGTGTGTGTGTATATATACATGTGTGTGTGGAAACAGTGAGTGACCATAAGCTAAACATCTATTGGCTGTCCTCCAAGATCCTAGACACATAGTGGCTGAACTCAGGAAACGGCCTTTCTAGTTATATATATTCTGTAAGATTCAACGTGGTAGTGGAAAGGTGGGGACTACTCAAAGTTATTGTGTAGTAAATGCATGTTTCTATCCTCAGAGGCCGGCGTCTAATGGACCTGAGCATATGTTGTTGATAAATATTGAATAGAAATAATGTTTGGTTAACGTTAATCAGTTATTTGCGAAAACTTAAAAGTTTGTGGCAGCAAAATATAAGAGTTACACAAGGGGAATTATTTCCTAATTTAGGAGGTAGGATTGACTACATTTTGATAGTAGGACCGGTTACGTGGCCGCCTGCGAAACTGCACAATAGAGGTTCAATTACTATCAGTGCTATTGTTGCACGCTTTGTATTTCATACCAGTAATTAAATCAGTTTTATATTAGTTGTGGCCATTACATATATCTAATTATATTGAGCATTGCAATTTAAATGACACAATCAATGTTTAGTCATTATGTGATTCTATGAAAATGAGAGAAAAACATTCGAAAGACGTTTGTTTTTCATAAACATTAAACTAAAATGTTCCAGTTATCATGCAAAGTTCATATAACACATCTAGCGCAGGCATAATATCACTTATTTGTAATTCACATACAGAAATTTTCACTATTATATCGCGTTTAACCTGTCTCCTGACCTCAACAAAATTTGACCTCATGTAACCCTCCTCTCTTTTTCGTTTTCTCTGCCTATCTACCTTCCCGCTCCGTCTACATCTCCCTCCCTCTCTCTCTCTCTCTCTCTCTCTCTCTCTCTCACACACACACACACACACGCACATACATACACACACATACACACACATAGAGAGAGAGAGAGAGAGAGAGAGAGAGAGAAAGAGAAAGACAGGCGAGAGAAAGAGAGAGCGAGAAAAAAAAAAGCACCTATATGTGTGATTAATGTTAATCTTATTATGTGAATAATAATAAAATACATAGTAGTTTTTTTCCATAATATATTTAATTTGTTTTTCTAGTTTTTCGGGGAACTACTAACATTGTTATTCTTTTGCACAATGAGAGGGAAACAAAACAAATGTCCATTTTGTATGTCGGTTTTAAAGTTTACATGATGAAAGCACTCATTAACCTGTAAGGCTAATTATTCAGTCGTCACGTGATCCATAACAATCCGACGCAAGTTTGTTTACACCACTTAAAAAAAGGTAATCGATAAATTATGACTAGTTTTGCAACCGTTGTCTTCCAAATGAATATTAACTGTCTTTTGATGTAATTCAATATTCGCAGTGAGTTTGGAATTAAAATGAATTTACTTCTGCATATCATTGTTTTCTCTGTATTTTTTCTACTGCAAACAAAAACATTAAACCGAATATGTATTGATTTCAAAGCAGCTGTAACAGTATTCACGACGACGCATAATACTATACTACACTCAATAATATTAGTTTAATATTAGTAAATATCTCAAAAGATCAAATGGTCATACTTAATTTTGTTGATAATGTATTTTATTGTCACACGATTTCATTTCGAAGTCAGGCAAAACAAATTGATATGATGTACAACTAAATTATAACATAATTCTATATCTGAACACGAAAATAATACAACTAATAGTAATAATAATACTTTCTACTAAAGGTACAAGGCCTGAAATGTTTTGGGGCAGGAGACTAGACGATTATATCTACCCCAGTGTTTCAGTGGTACCTAATATTTCGACCAGAAAACGGGCGTCATGCATTTAAAGCATTTTGCCGGCGTGCTAGCGATTCTACCTGCTCGCCAAATTATACCAGTAATAATAATAATCCGTTCTACTAAAAGCACAAAGCATGAAATTTGGGGCTAGGGCTTAAGTCGATTACAGCGACTCCAGTATTCAACTGGTAATTACTTTATCGATCTCGAAAGGACGAAAGGCAAAATCGACCTCGGTGGAATGTAAACTCAGAATGTAAAGATGGACGATAGCTCGCCGTCTTGATAATAATTATAATGTTAATTTCTGATATAGGCACAAGACTTGAAATTTGGCAGTTAGAGAGCTGGTCGAATATATCGACCTCAGATTGGTTCTTATTCCATCGACACCTAAATGATAAGAGGCAAAGTTGACTTCAGTGGAATTTGAACTTAGATCAAAAAGTTCAGAAGAAATAATGCCAAGCTTTTTGTTCAATACGGTAACGAATTTTCCAAATTTAAGTTTCAAAATTTGGCCCAGGGCTACCAGTTTGGAGGCAGGAAGAAGCAAGTCGATTATATCGATCCCAGTACTTAACTTGTAGATATTTTTATCGACTCTGAAAAGATGAAAGGCCAAGTCGATCACGTAAAGAAAAAGTTCCTTCAAACACAGCAGACTGCAAGAAAATGAGAGATCAGTGTGTATGTGTGGGTACGTGCGTGCGCGCATGTCTGTGTGTGTGTGATATATTCTCGACCAAGATTACCCATGGCTCGTCTACTGCTCCTCTAGCGAAAACAAACGGAAATCCACGTCTTAACGGATGTACTTTAAATTGGAACTGACTACAGAAATATCAACAATATTTATATCATTTAGTACACCTTATTTTTCACAACAGTCATAGATTCATTATCTGTCTTGACAACACACATCAAACTACGGTCTAACTAGATTTGTTGAAGTTTTCATATGACACTCAACTTTGTAAATTTTGTTGATATTTCGTAAATACAAATATAATTTCACTCTTCCTTATTAAACGTTATTTCAGTCATATAATATATAGGAAGAAATTTCTAACAATGAACGGTTTCAAATATCATTCGGGAAATCTAACAGATTACTAAAATATTCGGATGTAATTACATTTCCTTACAAACATAAGCATAGGTACACACCCACACTTGTGTATATATATATATATATATATGTGTGTGTGAATATATAGATATAAAGAATTACAGACATAATTATATCTGAGAGTTTCTGTCTACACACACACACACACACACACACACACACACACACACACATACGCACACACACACATATATATATATGTATATATATATATATATATATATATATACACACACATCCACACACATGCTTACACATGCATACACCTACGGACATATGGACGTATAACTAAATACACGGAGAAACCCGGACATATGACTTACGGTTTGTTTGGAATAAAATTTTCGGTTTATTGATTGTTAGAAATTGAATTCAAATGCCACATAATGATATATTTATTTAGGATTAACTCTTG
The DNA here is from genome assembly GCF_046866305.1 of Octopus bimaculoides. NCBI lineage: Eukaryota > Metazoa > Mollusca > Cephalopoda > Octopoda > Octopodidae > Octopus > Octopus bimaculoides. The sequence continues at coordinate 15,615,469 of NC_142946.1, read as the reverse complement.
TCACATCAGATTTTGGCAGAAAATATTACTGAAAACAGCATATAGTCATTCCGCTCATGCTTATGTTTTTTCAAATATTATGTTTTAATATCGAATTATAGTATAGGCGCAATGCCAAGCATTAAGGGGACGTAAATCGTCAAATATATTGACCATAAAATTAATACTCTGACATAGTATGTCAACGTCTCTCTCTTTCACTCTCTCTCTCTATCCGTCTCTCTCTCTCTCTCTATCTGTCTCTCTCACACTTTCTTCTTTCTCTCTTTGTCTCTGTCTTTCTTTTTCTCTTTGTCTCTCTCGATATATATATATATATATATATATATATATATATATATATATATATACATGTCTATATCTGTAGACTCACGTACATATGCTTACATAGTTACACTCCTACACAAACATACTCACACATACACACATACACCTGTATACGCTCGCAGATACGCAAACAAAAAACACACACACACATATACTAACACATACGCTCATTGTCAGTTTCCGCTTTCCTCTTGTATATTGGCTTCGTGTATATTTCATGCTCCGATGAATCTCTTTGATGCAAACTCATAGTTAGCATCGTAACGCCTGTTACTAAAGTAAGTTGGTTTCTGCTTCATTGCTAAAGACAACGTTCAAGCACCAGTAATCCCAGACATTAAGTATGACAATGTACATCCACTCTCAACTATTATATCTCTGCTATTATAGCTCTATTTTGGCAAATTTTATGTCATCTTGTTCAGAGAGACTGAGTTCAAAAACGAAGAATAGATAATTCTATACATGTTGTGTTGCAATCATTTATTCGTAGGAAACTGGTAATTCATTTCATCACTGTTAGGTGTTTATAAAAAGGTTCGACCTTTTAGCGTTTATATCCCATCTATATTGTTAGCGCTTATATTCAGAAACTCATAGTTGTGACGTAGTGAATCAACAGAGGTACACACGCACACACACACATACACACAGACAACTGTGTCTGTATGTATATATATATATATATATATATATATATATATATATATATATATTTATATATCAAAATAAGCAATAATGATATCCAGAGGTAATGCAGTACGATCGTTTCATGCAACTCCACTTAATTGAACAACGCGATTTTTACATCAGTTTAATATGCAGAGCAAACCTCAGATGCACAAAGACAAAACTAAAAATAAAACAGGCAGTAAAAGCAAAAAAAGTCAAAAAGTTATTCACAGTGAATGTATTAGACTAACGTTCAGAGAAAATTTAAGATTGAAAACTGTGGGGGCGTGTCGTTTCAAGCATGGCTCTTCGTCAAAAGGAGGGAAGGGAGATAAGGCCGGAAAGAAACAGAAAAGTCCAAGAAAAGCACGTATGCCGTGACATAGCTGATATATATATAGTATTGCTTCGATATACGAGTTAATCTGTTACCGGTCATCGATCGTAAAGCGAAAGCTTGTATAGCAGATTAATAATTTCCCATAGTAGCAATGAAATTTTATGCCGTCATCTTACTCCGTTGCTGAACAGACGCTTCAGAACCAGTGTTGCCACATGTATCCACACATGTTGCGACGTTGCCACACACATACAAAATGACTGTTTAAGCTTTTTTATATCTATTCTAAAATAAAACTCATAAACCCGGGGTCTCATAAAGCAGGTCATCATGAAGTGAGGTATTGCTGTATACATGTGTGTATGTGAGTGCGTGTGTCAGTGTGTTTGTAAGGATGTATGTTTGTAGATATGGATGTTTGTGTACGTTAATGAAGATATGCATACACAATATATATAAGTGTGAGAGACAGATAGAAGTGGAGAGAGGGAAACATTGGAGAAATGGAACAGATCTTTTCGTTTTTTGTGTAATACATATTCATCTCTTTGAATCTGGTGTTTTTATGAGATTTTCCCGCCGAAACTAAATTTCAGCTGACGTATGAGAATCATTAATATGAGAATCATTACATGGTGGATCGTACGTTACTTTCCTTCAGACCCCCTATGAAATTGCCGTTTACAGATGCGTGTTCTACAGTGATTGTAAACG
>NC_142946.1:15580916-15608416 GCF_046866305.1 Octopus bimaculoides | reverse complement strand
CCAACATTTCGGGTTATGACAGAGTCAAAACACAGTATGACATCAAGGTCTCTATTTAAAATTCAATAAAAGATAACGAAAACAAAAGTTGATGAACCATGAACTATATATACATATATACATACATACATACACACACACACACACACACACACACGCACACACACACACGCACACACACACACACGCACACACACATATATATATATATATATATATATATATATATATATATATATATATATATATATATATATATATATATATATATATATATATATATATATATATATATATACTTATGCACACACATACACACGCACACACACTCTGAGTAGATTAGTGCATAAAAGCGAGTAAGAAAGAAGGAGCGCATATGAAAGAGAGTGAGAACGTGAGAGACACAGAGACAAAAAATTGGACGTATCGAATATTCGTTCTGACAAACGCATAATGCTTTTGACCTTTCTTTAGTGATATTTCCAATCCAGTATTGGAGAATCGTTAACTTCAGTCTTAATTTCAAAGTGTCTGAACTGAATTTAGCTGGTTGAGGGAAGAGAAGTAAGCATAATATGCGTCCAGTATTATTATTTCTTTATTGATAAATATGCTGATATGATATATTCACGGGATTTCTATAGTCATCTTGTCTTCGTTTACGTTGAACTTTCGATAGATTTTCGTCGCCATAATGAATCAGTAACTTGGCATATTTATTTGTGGCATGATGGTGAAGGAGCTAATAATTTGTAAGTGTTCAACGCAAGCGAAAACCTAGAGTAATCAAACAAATGTGATATAATACTGCAATCAATAACTCGATACATTTCACTATAAATATTTTGACCTCAGAATTATTTCCTACAAATATATTCTCTTATAGCAGTTATAAATACTTCCAATGTGATTACACGAGAAATGCAGTCCCGTAATCTACGTCTTCATCATAGAATGGAATTTATAGAAAAGCTTACTGTATCTACTGCTTATATAAATTTAACTGCTCGCACACGAGTGTAGGTCTGTGCATGTAACTCTTTATAGATGCCTGTAAATATATATGTTTATATATATATATATATATATATATATATATATATATATATATATATATATATATATATATATATATATATATATATATATATATATATAGAGAGAGAGAGAGAGAGAGAGAGAGAGAGAAAGTATAGAGATATTTTCATTAATTTGACTGTAAGCTTAGTGTATACTGTAAATGTTTGCAATGAGGGAAAAAAATACGTATATGTAAATATACATGCGTATGTATGGAACACACACAATAACACTGGGTTTTCTTCGCTTTCTTTTCATTTCTTCGTAACCTACACTCTATCTCTTTCGGAAAAAATTCAGCTGAGATGAACACTACTAATGATTAGAAATGCCAACTGAAACCGTATGCCGAACCGATGCCACTACTACATTATGGAAGAAGAAAACTACATTTTCATACACGCGCGCTCACGCGTGTGTCTGAACGGGTTCTTTTGCGCTTGTGTGTATATGTGTATCTGTGTGTTTGTCCATTATCAGATAACCCCGTTAGCAATAACACTGCATGTACATGGTTTACTTCCTTTCAACTTTAGTCATGTACCTCTTCCTGAAGTATTTTATAGTGAGATTTCGTAAAACAAATCAACAACCAATAATTACTTGCCGTAAAATACATAAAAATGCATACATATTTAAATTAACGTATACCATGTACTAATCACTATCCTACTTGTTTTTTTATCTTCAGAATGGAACAACACGAACCCTATGCCCGTAATGGTATTTATCCATGGTGAGTCGTACGATTCCGGAAGCGGAAACGTCTACGACGGAAGTGTATTGGCTAGCTTTGGCGAAGTCATTGTTGTAACTGTTAACTACCGGCTTGGAGTGCTGGGTAAGTACATATTTCTACTTTTCGATTAGCTCTTTCATTAGTTTCTTTACTTCTTAAGTTCTATCATAAATGTTTGTATATATATATATATATACATATTATTTAAATGTGTAGACACACACACACCTATATTTAAAAATAAACAGTCTAAGTCGTGATTCACAGTACGGAAGGTACTTTTCTTCCTTTCGATCGCTGAGTACAAAACGTGGCACGCAACACTTCCTTTCACATGATTTCCTTGAGTTATCATCTCAGCCTTGGACGCCAATCTGTTACAAGGTTACCTATTTTTGTGGCTTATCAACATCGCATATGCGTGAGTATTTGTGTGTGTTTGTATATGTATATGTCCTCGGGTATCTACACTGCTTTAGCCAATTCACAGCAATAAGAGTCACCTAGCAGTTATAATTGCAAAGAATTGCTGAATATTGCCCAATATAATATTCAGTGACATCGAACCCGGAACCAAGTACTTTCGAAGCGAATATATTATCCACACGACTATGTGTGGAATGTCAGAAAAAATATTTTAAAAACAGTTTCTGTGTATATGTATGTTTATATGTATTTGTGTGTCTAATTTTGCACGTGAGTTTGATGGGGCGGGGTGTAACTCATATCCTGTTACACAATGGCGAATTTAATTTAATTATAACAAAATTGTTCCAAATAAGCCTGTTAGCATAACCGGATTTCAGCAATATCGTTCTTTCAAAGCAGCATACGTTTATTAGATTATAGAAAGTTTTGAAATTTCACAACCATCCTTTTGAATTCTTTTCTCGGAAATATACGTATTGGAATTCTGTTGATGTGCCAGATGATATTGCATATTTCTAAACTTAATTTTTCAAAATCTCATTAATGTCTAGACCTGTAGCTATTATTCAGAATAGTCGAATATAAAATAGGTATATGCCTGACTTATCATTTTTATATATTATTTTATTAATATTGACAGAATAATATGTTGGGTGAATTAGAGAACATATGAGATTTTCGATTATTAATGGGGTTTTTTTGTTCTTTTCTCTGTTTTTTTTTGTTTTTTTTTGGAAGGAATGTGGGAATATAATTTTAGCGATAGCAGAAAGAATATACCAATGAAAATATAAATTGTTAAATTTTCCGTATTGTATATAGAAATCCCATCCATATCAGGCTGTTAAGTGTGTCTTGTACAGTAGGATAATAGTATTTAAGCCGCATATTTATGAGTTTTTGGACCATTATACAAAATTCAATATCATAATATATTTTTCAAAAATATGATACCATAAATATTTGTTTTCTTCTTTTGTAATGCATTAAGGGAGTGATCTTTAATACATACGGTGTCAAAGTAATTAACTTTTCGCGTTTTTTTTTCTCTTTCCTCTAATATAAGTCATCGATTCGTTAAACTGCTATCTATGTAAAACTATTGTATACAGCTGTGGTGAAAGATAGCCTCGGCAAACTCACTGGAACCAGTGAAAAAAATATGTGTGTTCTTAATACATGAATTATACGTTGCATCAAAAAATTAGATACGTGCATTCACACAACAGTCTTATAGTGAAATAAACAAAGTGAGTTGCAGATGAGGGCAGTAGCATAAAATTCCCCTTTTAACTAGGTCAACACAATAACTGCAAGTGTTATAGAGCGGCCAAATTCGAATAAAGCATTACAATAAATCTACAGTTCTATATTAAAGCGATGAGGAATTATGTACATTATTTACTATTGACGGATATGTGTCCTCATCTTGTTTGTTGTTAATACAACGTTTCGGCTGATTTATTCTCCAGCGTTCACTCACGGGCATATCGCGTAGTGGTTAAGAGCGCGGGCTACTAACCCCAAGATTCCGAGTTCTATTCCAGGCAGTGACCTGAAAAATATTATTATTAATAATAATAATAATGACAACAACAACAACATCGAAAAATACCTTAGGTATGAGAACCCAAGTTCGAAATTTCCCCAAGACACCTGATGAAGGCTGGAGGGTATATCAGCAGAGACGTTGTGTTAACAATAAACAAGATGAGGACAAATATCCGTCAATTGTAAATAATTTAAATAATGTACAATAAATCTAATGAGAAAATATTTGTGCAGCCCTTCAGCAAATATATTTCTAAAGTATGAAATGTATCATGTATTCAAACCTCCTGTCGTCAGTAAATAATGTAAAAGGAAGTTCAACCCTTCCTTATAAAATAGTACAATAATTTCGCAAATTCTTTACGGCACGCAGCAAATGACAAACGGAATTTATTCTGGATATCATGAAAGCGTCGGACGAGTTATTTTTCAGTATTCGCGCAAGGAATGTGTATACTTAGTCCTTATCTGGTAGATTTCATCCGTCCCTCAGTTTAAAACTATCACCTTTGTCTTTGAATGATTTTCGTTCAGCTCGCACTGATGCAACATTATAAGTGTAGGAAACACCTCTTAATTCGGTGTAATAATAGGTCATAGTAACAGCCTTTTCCTCTCTGAAGAATAAGAAATAAATCTGGTTTTAGCATTGATTTCTTTGCAAGCAATGACTTTTTTATGCAAAACTAAAATGAAATAATTATTAAACAAAATTAAATTTTCTACATATTATCGTCAATATTTCAGACATGAAAACTGCATATTTATTTACACCATAATTATTATTGAGCTATTGCGTTATGAAAAATCACTTAATATGAATTTAGAAATGCCAATGAAAGTATATTAATTAGTGACGTAAACACATTACAAAAGAAATCAACAATATACCTAATTATAACAACTATTTTTAAAAAAAATTGTGGCAAACATAGGTATCTTATTTACTCATAGAAGTATAGAATGGCAAAAAAATTGTCATTTAAAATCGAGTTACATTCTGTGACCGCAATTAAATTTGTTCTATTTTAGAATTAAACTAGTATTTTTGCGATATAATTAATTCAATACATCAAAATATGTTGCATTAAAGAATATCTTAAATAATATTACAGCAAATGAAAAAAATAAATAAATGTATTTAGGATTCTTTTAAATGAATTTCTAACAAGAATCTAATATAAAAGTATTCCAATTATGCTATGATATGATGCTTATAGGAATAATTGGAATAATTGAATATGAACTTAAATATTATAAGTTATTAGATTAATATTCAGTTACTAATATTTTAAGCACATTTTTCATAAATAGGAAGACAGTCAGTAGAGTCATATGCACACACACTCACTCACACACACACACACACACACACACACACACACATACACGCACACAACACACACAAATCCATGCATACATAATACACACTTAGTTTTATGCAGACAAGTTTTTGTAATGCGTATATCTATCCATATGTAATGCATATATATATATATATATATATATATATATATATATATATATATATATATATATATATATATATATATATATATATATATATATGCGTGTGTATGTGCATGCACGTATACACATACTTAAACAAATATATGTTTTTCATTCATGTATACATCTGTATATGAATGTATGAGTGACTCTGTATATGTGTGCCTGTCTTTTTCGGCGTATAGCTATTTATTTTAGCATAATATATCGAATTTAAGAGTTAAAGAAACCATCTTTGCTTCTGATCTCAGAATATACAGCTGCAGGTGATTAGTTGATATCACGCAGCAGACGATTCGTTCTGATTTGCGGCAAGACATCCCAGTCGTCATGCCTTCAAGATAAACTAAGCTAGATATATTGAATGACTTATGTTGAATTCTTTCTTATAAAGATTATAACTTAATTACAAAGCACAGCTACTCTGTAAATATCTGACAAATCTTCCTGTCCTGTAAACACATGACACTAATAATAAGAAAAAGTATCATGTGTATATGTGTAAACTTCTATGAATGTGATATGAATGTGTGATTGGGCGTGTCTGTTGGCGTGTTGTGTGTCAAAGCGATAAGTGTAATTATCAATGTGTGTTTGTATGTTTAACTTTATGCATGTGTATATATTTATAATGGTGTACTTCTGTTCATATTTCTTTCACTTTGTGTGTGTGTGTGTGTGTGTGTGTGTGTGTGTGTGTGTGTGTGTGTGTGTGTTTATGTTCGTTAACTCCTCCTAGACTGTTGGTGCAACGACAACGAAACTCAAACGAGCAACTCCCCTAATCCCAAGGAATATCATAAGGGGCTCTATTTTTTAAGGGCCGACTAATTTGAGCCCCACTGCCCTACCTACTTTTACTCCCTTTTAAACTAAATCCATGGGATTGGCGACCAACTCGGAGCAATGACAAATAATTTCATACCAGAAACTCCCAGGGAGTATCGTAATTTCTGAAGGGTTGCTTAAATGGTGCCCTACTGACACCTCCCTAATTTTACTGTATTTATCTTGCTTCTACGCTTACAGATAAAACTATGATCAGCATCAATGCTCAGCACATTTGCAGAAATAACTTTGAGCATTCTAAATACTTTCACGTACATTCAAATCGAGATAAAGAGTTATAACAGGGATGTTTCCAGTGTGGTAGTGTGGATATTTATATTTTGTAGTTTATGAAACTGATGTCTAGGTGGAAAACTAATCTGCCTGTTCTGCTTGGAGCATCCCACTAAAGATTTGTAATAGAAGATAAAATGAGATTAAGATGAACGATCCTAATCATTTTATCTCAATCTGATTTTAATATTTTTTTAGGAAATAGTGATATGATGAAATATTAACTATGATAGTCATTCATTTCACTTGCTTAGTACGAATGGAGGTTCAAGTCTACAGATATGACGTGAATTAATTCCTACAGTGATTTTGGAAACACACAACTCTATGAAAGTGTCGCAAATTTTCATTGCCAGAATAAAATGACAAAAAAAAAAAAAAGGAACACAGAAAATTGATCTCGAAAGCGTCAAAAGTGCCCTCAGCAAGAGCTAGCGTAAATGCCGCCCGAAGGGTGGCTTCCAGGCTAATGTATATAAGTCTGAAGATGTAACATTATATATGGTAGATATTTGCAAGTATGTTTGTATTTCAAACTTCATGCAATTGTGTGTGTATATGTAAGTATGTGAGTGTATGTATATATATATATATATATATATATATATATATATATATATATATATATATATATATATATATATATATATGTATGTATGTATATATATGTATGTATATGCGTGTGTGTGTAGATCGCTAGCCACGACACATTCGTTGTTTTCTCTCCTTATTTCTTTCTGTGTTCTTTTCTGTGGAAGAGCGTAGGCTCGAAACGTTAAAGACTGTTTCACTTCCCGAGCGTTAAACTAATACATCTGTTTGTTGTCTACACCACCTGTATTCGTCTTCTGCTTTTTTTGTGAATTCCCCCCTATATACATACATATATATACATTTATATATACATATATATATATATATATATATATATATATATATATATATATATATATATATATATATATAAATGTGGGTGCGGGTGTATGTATGTATGTATATGTACATAAGTGTGTGTGTGTGTGTGTGTGTGTGTGTGTGTGTGTGGTTGTGTGTATGTACACAACTTCAATCTAGCAGAATTTCCAGCAGATAGAGAGACAGATGGAGCAAAATGACAAAGGTAAATGATAGATAGATCTTGCTTTGCTCTATAAATCTTATATCATTCGGAGATGCCCGTATATACGTACATTCGTGTGCGTAGCTGAGTCTATATATATGTGTGTGTGTGTGCGTGTGCTTGATTTTGATCGTACGTATGTGAATGTCTGAGTGCATGTATGTATATGTGTGTGTGTATGTGTGTGTGTTTTGTCTCTCTTTAAACCGAAACTCTAACAGAGTTATCTGAAGTCAATGTAATTCAAAAAATACCAAAAAGAAATCGATCAAATGCAGATGTTTACTAGAAATGTAGAGATATATATGTATTTTTTTTTCTTTATTTTTTCCATCAGAATTGTTCGTTTCAAACAGAAAAATAAAAGATGGAGAAAAATTCTTATTACTAATATTGATTTCTTATGTTTAGAGAAGGTGTGAATCTACAATACTATTTCCTTCTACACCTTCCCGTTGACGCCGAGTGTCATTTATTAATAAAATATGACTAGCACCAGATATTCAGCTTTTCGATGTTCAGGCAAACTGTAATAAACTCTAGAACAGTTCAGATGCTTAAAAACAAAGCCATTGATATAAGTTTATTTCTTTATCATTCTTTTCTTTCATTTTGTGGTTTTTTTTTTTTGGTTTTTAGAAAAGAGAAGTTTAAGAAATAAAGATAGCATAAAAATATGTAGCGTATGAATGAGATAAAATTATATGTAAAAGAAAATGTTTATATATACATCCTCTCTCTCTCTCTCTTTCTCTCTCATTATGTCTTTTCGTATCTAACACACATTTTCTCTCTCTCTCTCTCTCTCCCTCTCTTTCTTCCCCCTCTCTCTCTCTCTTTCTCTCTCTCTCTCTTGCTCTCTCTCTCTCTTGCTCTCCTCTATCTATCTCTGAATATATAAATAGGAAACATAATCATAACATGTGGTATATTATCTTTATTAATGTGTATCTGCACACACAAACGCACACGCTACACACACACACAGATATACATACACAGCAAAGTAACACACAGAGGCATACACAAACACACGTATGTGTTTATATGCGTGTATATATATATATATATATATATATATATATATATATATATATATATATATATATATACACATACATGAAACTGTTTAGTACGATTTAAGTGCGCACAAACTAGTTATTTAATCACTAACAGTGCGCAACGACAGATGAGATAATTGTTGCTCTGATTTATGACTATATATATACTTTTTTTTGTAACGAAAGATAACCAATGAACATACTGTATAACAACATATAAAGAACACAGGAAATATTTAGCAATTGCATGCTGCTTAGAAATTTGGGAGACTATACACCATATCTTCCATTTTTGAATCAAAGGGACGCATTCAGACAGAGAGTGTATAGTGGTTAATGGTTATTGAGATTTTGAGTCATTTGTATACAAATAGATCTAGACTGGACGTAATACAGAAATAATCACTGCGGGGGTATTCTATTGGGACATTTGAAACAATGATTCCAAAGTATCTCTTCATCTAAACCAAATATGTAATGAGTAAAAGTGCATAAGTTTATGTGTAGTCAATACTATGGTGTTATGTCTATCTGAATTAAAGAAAGGTGATGAAAGAATCTCAACTGTGTCTAATAAAGAAAATGTAGAATATCTAGCACGATTTACGTCCCGTGGCACAGAAATGCTTCCATGACTGCTAACTGTCGTTTATCTATAAACGTAAACATATCTACCCTGACAAAAAATTATTTGCTGCGACCGAGTGTTTGGAGTGTAGATCCAAAAATGAGCCTTCAAAATATGTCAAGGAGAAGTATGCAAATTTCCTATCATTATAAATTTTGTTCTTCAGCAGCAGTTGTAGCTTATACGTGTCTCTAACTTCGATATCGTTGAGCAACAGACCATAACGACACTTGTCAACGACTACTAACAGTCGAGCTTTAAGGTCAGTGTAATTGACTTGACCTCTCCTCCAAACTGCTGACCTAAATTTCAAACCAATTATCAATGTCCTTTTCAACTCTAAGCACAAGGCCCGAAATGTTGGTGGGGGAGGTAGCCAGTCGATTAGATCGACTCCAGCATGCAAATGGTACTTAATTTATCGACCCCGAAAGGATGAAAGATAAAGGCGACCTCGGTGGAATTTGAACTCAGAACATAAAGACAGACGAAATACTGCTAAGCATTTCGCCTGGCGTGCTAACGTTTCTGCTAACTTGACGCCTTTAAATGATTCTTTCCTACTCTAAGCACAAGGCCCGAAATTTTATAGTAGGGGGCCAATCGATTAGATCGACCCAGTACGCAACTGGTTACTAATTTGTCGACTCCGAAAAGCAAGTTCGACCTCGACGGAATTTGAACTCAGAACGTAAAGACACACGAAATACCGCTAAGCATTTAGCACGGCGTGCTAACGTTTCTTATTTCTTTATTGTCCACAAGGGGCTAAACATAGACGGGACAAACAAGGACAGACAATTGGATTAGGTCGATTACATCGACCCCGGTGCATATCGACCCCGAAAAGATGAAAAGCAAAGTCGACCTCTGCGGAATTTGAACTCAGAACGTAGCGGCAGACGAAATGCCGCTAAGCATTTCCCCCGGTGTGCTAACGTTTCTGCCAGCTCGCTGCCTTCAAAGCAATATTAATATCATCAGACGATGTTTAAGCTCTGAGTTCAAATTCCTCCGAGGTTGCTGACGAGTAACGCCTGCGCGTATTAGGCAGGATTTTCGAGGTTATGTTTAGAAACTAGTTTGAACGGATTTGTTAACAAAATTTAAAACATGAGAAAGAAAGTGAAAACTATAATCAGTGAAATACTTTTGATAATAAAGGTAATAGTCAAAAATATAAATTTAGGTGTACATCTAGTACTAAACTGACATTCCGTCTGTTGTTGATGTAGGGAAGTAATCAGATGGCGATATGCAAATTCACCGGAGAAGTGCAAGTAGGTCAGAAAGATAAAGAGAAGAGGTGTTTGCTATTTTGGGGAATAGGGTTAAAAATGTGAAAAAGAATTCCTAATTTAGTGAATTAGCGATTTGTTAAAATAATGATTTGATAGAATATTGAATTGAGGAACTCTCTCACTAGATAAATAATGCAATGAGATTATCGAAAATCGATAACAGTTAAGGGCGATCAATGAGGGACTAGTATTAGTTAAATTAGGGTAGGAACGGTGAAGTATGAGATAATATGAAGAAATATGAGGGGAATTTGCTAACATTGATTATTTATATAATAAACCTAAAGTGATAATAGTGCAAGAGTACAATGAAAATACCACAATATAATATAAAGGGCAAGTGAAATGCAGAAAGGGTGGGTGAGTGAATAGCAGTAATAATTGTTTCTCTTATCGGTACGAAGCCAATGGTTTTGAGGGGGCGAGAGATTATCCGCTAACATCAGACCCCTCTACATTGTTTTATTGACTCCTAAGAGAGAAAAGGCAATGTAGGTCGCACTAAGAATTGAACTCAGAACGTAGAGAACTGGAAGAAACGTCGCAAGTTTAATAATAATGAAAAAAAAAAGTGTGACAACTAATATACGGGTTCGTTTACGATGGAGAATTAATATTTTTATGTGTGTTATTTAGAAGTTTGGTTTAATTCTCCCAGGTAAAATGGTGCGAAGTCTTCTCAAATCTTTCAAAACATAATTCTCAGTAAAAAATTTTACAACGATGTAAATTATTTAAATTACTTAAAATTACTTAAAAAATTAATTACTTAAAAAAAAATAAAGCTTAACCATTCAGTATTTTAAAACATAGATAACTTTTGAGTGGTCCGTGATCCCAGATCTTATTTATAGACGAATGTATCCGTTTTATGAAAACATTTATTGAGTGTCACGACACCGATTATTCGAAAGACTGGTGTTGAAAACTGTGTATGGAGTAAGAATAAGAAATATTCTCATATATATCAAAATGTTAATCGAAAGCACATTCAGATTTGATTGATTGTCGATGAAAATTCAGTTTAACTATTCGGCATGGATTGAAGTCTTAGGCTATAACAACGTGATATTACATAGCAATAATATACGATAATTTATGATGTTTTAATTTAGTCGGTATCATATGTATAAAGCACAAGAAAAAAAATGGAGACCGCGATTGTTCATGAAGATATCGAGTAAATGAACACATGAGTGAAGGTTCTGCAGTAAATAACCGTTTTGTTGGATTAGCGTGATCATGAAATTAAGGATTACGATTCATATTTTAGCATACGCTTCTGCTACTACAACTACTGCAGCACCACTCGCCCCTCTTCCGCTTTACCCTCCTTCTCTTACTCCTTTCCTATTACTTCAAGTACTACAAGTATTGATAATAATAATAATGGGATTCGTAATAATAATAACAACAAAAATAATTTTAATTACATATATATATATGTATATATATAATATATATATATATATATATTTCTATATATATACACCTATGTATGTATGTATATATGTATGCATGCATGTATGTATATATGTATGCATGCATGTATGTATATATGTATGCATGCATGCATGCATATATGTATGTATGTATGTATGCATGTATGTATATATGCTCATAATCACTGACAACTTTCGACAACATGATTTCAAATAATATTACCGACACAGCTTTTATGTAATATCCAATATTTAATATGTACCGTTGATCTATTGAATCTTGCGTTTGTATAGAAAAATATGTTTGCGTGCATTTTGTCACTGTACCACACTTCCGTGGATTTAACTTACTTTATATATGATTAATGCAGGCAGGGCTATAGCTAATGTGAAATACGCATAACCGCATATCACCCGACCTATCGTACGTAGATGCATTACATACATACATACATACATATATACATACATAAATAAACACGCACATATATATACAGAAAAAGAGTGAGATGTATATAGATGTATTTATGCATTTGTGTGTATGTGAGAGTGTGCATGAGTGTGTGTGTGTATCTACACGTACATCAGAAGCGCAAAAATAATCATATTGAATGCATGAAAGAGAAATATAAACATAAATATTAAAGAATCTGATATTAAGCAGATTCCAAAAGGGGCTTCTTGAAATATTGAACCATTTGTTTGCTTATTTATTTATTAGTGGTGTTGTTATTGTTGTGTTCCTTCTTTTCATTATTATTATTATTATTATTATTATTATTATTATTATTATGAATGTTATTTGAAGTCTATGTATACAAATATTAATTCAGACTTATTCAAACAGAAATTCTTACATGAGTGTGTAGCGTGTGTATATAGGCATATATATGTGTGTTTGTCTGTGTGATTGTATAAGCATTTGTATGTTTATATATGTATATATATATATATATATATATATATATATATATATATATATATATATATATGCTTATCTGTGTGCGTATATATATATACATATATATATGTGTGTATATCTCTGTGTGTGTGGTATGTATGTATACATTCATATATGTATATGCAATATTCTCAAATAAAATAGGAAACCATTCTCGCCAGATTTATTCATTCACGGAATATGGACACATTCATATTATGTCGGCCGGAATACAGAAAGGAGAAAGTAAGGCGAACGCATGGAAATGTAGGAAATCATTGAAAATCTATATTCATTGGTTTGTATCTGAGAAGGATTCAAGAATATCGATGTGTACTTTCCTTGCGTCATTTAATTTCATTGACTCTGTGGATCGTTGGAGTGTGATATATTGGTGCCTTCGGAGATATTTCGGTCATACACACAGATCAATGCGTGAATAAATCTGTGATCAACTATATACACAGACGTACATAAGCACATAAACACCCACCCACATATACCGATGCACGCAAAAACATCCTCCCGCGTATATACCCACATCCGTTTACCGATTTATATGCGTATATATATATATATATATATATATATATATATATATATATATATATATATATATATATACGTAGTATATACTTACATGTATATATGTTCTACTTCTCTCTCTCCCCCTCCCTCTCTCTCTCTCTCTCTCTAAATATATATATATATATATATATATATATATATATATATATATATATATATATAATTATTTGCACATTCATGTGGGTATACTCACAAACTCATGCGCATATTTCTATCTATCAATTCTGCTCCTACGTATTTAAAAAAATATATTTTTTAAAAACACATACATACATACATACATGCATACATATATGCACTCTCACAAACACACATATATATATTGTGAAGCATATACATACATATTTTTGCGTGAATATATGCAAAGGAATATATATGTATTCTGTAGATGTGAATGTATATGTGCATGTGTATATATGTGTTCTTATACAACCACCCCAATATGTTTACACGTACGCGTGCTTGAGCGCACACGCACTTTTGCATATACATACTTATAATATATACATGCGGATGTGTATTTTCTTACCTGCAATTCTTCATGTATGTGTTCGCATATTTTAATGCGTGTATGTATTTTGCTTACGTTCATACATAAGTGTGCAAACATGCTTGTATACTTTGTGCGAATGTGTATTACTTGCCGATTCAATTTATTTCTTTCACGGTGAGGTACGTTTATATGTTGAAAGAAAACAGTACAATGTACAGCAATGTGTAATCTTACTTTACATATCATGGTTTTAAAAGAAATTATTTCTGCCTTTAATGTTCTGTCATTGGTGGCAATCACTCAACTGCAACTATCCACGCATGGATGGTTCATGTCGATTATGTAAACCCTAGCATTTTTGTCTGGGATATATTTGCTCGTTTCCGAAGGATACCAATTGCGAATACCAATAGTCATTTTCGCCAGGAGAGACATGTTGCAAGATCACCGTTATGCAAAGAGCGTATTATTACTTCAGCATCTGAGTATCATAACCATAAACCTTTGAACTACGATAAAGGTATCAGTAATAATAATAATAATAATAATAATAATAATAATTAAAATAATAATAATAATAATAATAATAATAATAATAATAATAGTAATAACAATAATGAGGAGAAGAAGAAGAAGAAGAAGAAGAAGAAGAAGAAGATGGAAAAAAAAGGAAGGAGGAGGAGGAAGAGAAGGAGTACATCCTAATGAGTACATCCTAGTGGGGACTTAGTTAACCTCAAAGTACTTGATTCTGGCAAAAGTCTTCAAAAATTTAACAGAATTATATTTCTCAAATCCCGATCTTTTTCCCGTACAATATATCATTGTTAATCATAAATAACACCCATAAAAAAACGCCCAATTTGCTGTATATGGTGTCTTTGGGTGAAAGTTGGAACAACTCATATAAAACAAAGCAACAATAACGTAAATGATAACAAAAATATGATGATGACGACGATGACGTTGATTTCATATTTTAGGGAAACTACAGCGATTTAAGGGAGTGCGTTACTCTATGCCTCTGCCCCCAATATTTCACTGGAACTGTTATTTTCCTCCCGGTGAAAAGTAATGTTAACCACAATGCGATTTGAATCAGAATGAAAATGAAGAACTGGACTATAGTTGTGTGTATGTGTGTATGTGTGTGTGTGTGTGTGTTTGCGCGCGCATGTCCTTTGACAACCGATGTTGGTGTGTTTACGTCCTCGTAAAGTAGCGGTTCGGCAGAAGCGCCCGATAGAATAAGTACTCGATTTACAAAGAATAAGTTCTGGGCTCGATTTGTTCGACTAAAGCATCACCGCACACAAATGACTGAAACAAGTAGAAGAGTAAAAGACTATATATATATATATATATATATATATATATATATATATATGGACACACATACTAGGGAGTTTCATGTAACAGACCTCTACCAAACATTTTCCCCAAACACTGATCTAGTGCAAACTCTAACCAAGACGTAGGTAGTGAACATTTTCACAATGTGCTACATAGCGCTATATCGATCCTAGATAAATGTGGACACAAAGTAACCTCCTTAATCGCCGCTTATTTTATTTTCTTAGTTTTTATCATTTTATTGTCCGTCTGCTGACCTTCACTCATTCAGGATAAAATAATATGGTCAATATCAATTTTCATTCCACTTCATGTTGTCGTTTTGTATCTCCTTTTGAAAATGTTCACATCAGTTATTGTATCGATTCGTTCATTACGCTTCTAGTTAGTGTTTTCCCCTCCATTCTATTCATGTATTCAGAATTAAGCCCTTCCAGTAATTTCATTGTGTATATATAGTTTTCCTCGTTTACTTGGGGCACAGATTTAAGGAGGTAATCGATCACATGTATCACTGTTCTTATTTGTAATATGTTTTTTTCTTTTTCATTTTCGTAGTTTCCTTTTCTGGCGCTAAGTAACGAGGAATTAACTAAACACTTTTAAACTAAAGGCTAACAGAACGACGTGTAAAAAATGCGCGTGTATGCTTACACTTACACAGGCATACTGACATATGTGCGCGTATATATATATATATATATATATATATATATATATATATATATATATATATAGAGAGAGAGAGAGAGAGAGAGAGAGAGAGAGAGAGGGGGAGAGATAGCTGAAATTTATAGAAAAACAAGACGAAAGTGAAAGAGTTGTTGATTTAGCGGTCCAGCATGGTGACTGATTAGAAAAAAATCTATGAAAGGAGGGGAGATAATATAGTATATATATATATATATATATATATATATATATATATATATATATATATATATGTGTGTGTGTGTGTGTGTTTGTGTGTGTGTGTGTGTGCGTGTGCGTGCGTGCGTGTAGCGTGTGTATATGAGTGATACAAGTAAAAGAATAAACGAATATATATATATACGACTGGCTTCTTTCAGTTTCCATCTACAAAATAACTCACAAGGCTTTGGTCGAGCCTAGTAAAAAACACTTGCCTAACCATGTGGTCAGGAAGCAAGCTTCTTACTACACAACTACGCCTGCACCTCTGTATATATATTATTTAATATGAATTTGATTTAGTTTCGTTCAACTTTAAATTGCATGGGAACGTCAAACAAACCCCTGTATTGTGTTCAGAATGATAATATGGCCCAATACATAAACTATAGAGCGGATATATATACAGGAATATATATACTGAATAAGATATGATTCAAACAATGACCCTGAAACACATGACCCAATATGGCCCATTGCAGTGACTGTGTGCACGCATGTTAGTCGTATAGATGTGTGTGGGCGCACGCACACACACACACACACACACACGCACACACACAAATATACACATCGATTATTTGTTCGAATATGCATTCCTTTCTTAGCAAACATTTACATTCAACTTTGCGCGTTTGCGTGTGCTACCTTAATGCCGATATGTTTACATACATACTTAGAGCTAGCAAACTTGTTATCACCATTGAATTCTCCGATTCTATATATTTTGAAAAGAATTCCTCCCTTTCTATCTCCAGTTGATTACATTGTTGGCAAACGTTATTCGATTATTTCAACCCGTGCAAGTTAGAGTAAGGCCTTGGGATGTATGTATAGTAAATGAATATATTACATTAATGCATACGGTTTACTTTCGAGATATTTGTTCCGCTGTTTGCTTTGTACATTGATGTTAAAGAAGTTGTGCCTGCTTAGTCAATGTTTAATTCTGCATTCATAATCATTAAATTAAGCTCTTTACAAATAGTCTTGTACTCACTGTCTAGTTTATTAAGTACACTATGCTAGATCTCTTTATTAGACGTAAATACTTATGAAGACAGTTCATTTGCTACCTAATGAAACGCAAACACACATCAAGTAGTTTTGTCTCTTTCCTAACTTAACTACATGAAAATACTAATGAATAAAAGACTAAGCTGATGTGAATATTTACATGACAGTGTGTCCATGAGTACCAAGCCTATTATGTTGTAAACAAAAAACTTAAACCAAGAAAATTCTTGTTTTATTTTACTATGATAAAGTATATGACATTAAAATAAAGGAGTGGTATTTCTGAGAGAATATCCCTTTTCCGATGAAACAAACCTAAAGTCTTAAAAAAAAACGTGACATATTTTCCCCGCTTTGATTAGTTTTACAACTTCAACAACGCATCTGACACTATACGGTAGACTTATAGTCCGATATGTCATAATAATAATAATAATAATAACATGATGATAAACAAGGATTATTGCAACTGAGAGCGATAGCGAAAGACAAACCAGACTTTCTGTCTCTAACCGATTAGACGGCTGGTTGTTTCTATGTTTTGCTTCTTTCAATCATTAAACTAAAGCCATGCTGGGGCCACGTGTTGAAGTGTTTAGTCGAATGAATCGATTTCAGCGTTTATTGACTCTGGAACTCTTGCTACTGATGTCTTTTGATGAACTGCTAAGTAACAGAGATGCAAACAGACCAAAATCTGTTTTCAAACGGTGGGAATGACCACAAAATCACGCACACATATCTATACACGCACACACATACACACACGCATACACACACACACACATATATATGATGGGCTTCCATATAGTTCCTATCTAGCAAATTCACGCACAAAACATTGGTTAGCCAACGGATCAAGTAGGACACTGGCCTGAGGTATCGCAGTGAGACTGAACCCGAGACCTGGTGATTACAAAGCGAGCTGCTTCATCACACCGTTATACCTGTGCCTGATAAACGAGACTACAATTCATTTACATATTAATTATCCTCATTATAAGCCAGAAAACGGAGATATTGAATACAAGTCTCAACTTCAACAAGATGTTGTATAAATGTAAATATTCCAAATGTACATTTACCCTGCAAGTAAAACCTGATATATGTCATACTAAGATATAACTTACATAAATGAGCAATTTAAGAGGATTCAAGGAATTCTTAAAATCTTTTAAACATGTTCGTGTTACTGTTGTTTTAGCTCCAGGAACACATCTTTTTTAGCTGGCTATCGACATACAGTTTGTGTCCGTATAGCATTTGCAAGGGAGGTCACCGCTCTCATATATAGCCTAACGTGATACTCGCAGACCTAGGTTTTCGGATGTTATCCATCCTCAGTTTGAGACAACCACAAGCTAGTGACGAAGGTTCTCTCCACTCGCAAATACTATAAATGTATTTATGTGTGTATATGTGTGTGTATGTAAGTGCTATTTAAATGTGCACATATGCATGTAGATTAGAACTAGCGTACAATTTTTTCTGCCATGGCATGTTTTCTACATGATAATCTTAATTATGTATACAAACATGTGTGAGTATATGTGTGCATGTAAACAACTATACGTGTGTATGAACATGTCTATGCGCATATACCTACAGTGTAATCTGATAAAAAATTATTTGGCTCTATACAACGTTGTTGTTACAAATTGCAAGCAGGAAGATGTACAGAGGAACTGTAGTGAAATCCAATCTGTTAGATTGTGTCTTATAATTACAAGATCTAGTAATATCATCACTGAAGTTAAGCTAACCAGAACACTGAAAGCGGATTGCTGCATTTATTGATGTGTTTGTTTGGATATCTGCCAGAATCTATATGCAGTTGTCCAACACTAGGAGTAATCCTCTTCTAACGAAGACTATCCATTGGTCCGTTTTTTTTTCCCCTTATCCATCATGGTTTGTATCAGATTTGCTAATAACGTAGTGAATGTGTGTGTGCGTGTGTTTGTACATACGGATATATATGCATATGTATGTATATGTGTATGTATGTCTACATGTGTTATATATTGGTGAGTGTAATTAGATCTATAGGTAGGTTCGAGTGAATATGCGCGTAAGCGTACGTAAGTATAGATTGATGAATGAATGCGTGGAGTAATGAACGGCTAGATTACGTAGAGAGAGTAAATGTAATTTGATCTCGATATCAATATGCCTGTAAACTATGGCACATACAACTACTTGCACTCATAAGTACATATATAAGAGCACCACACATAACTACTTACATACATGCATGCATACATACCCGCATATATGCACAACAGAAAAGACGACATGTTGCCAAATGAAACATGAAAAGAGATTAAGGTTAGAGTTTTATAGTTTTATATCGGCTGAACTGTAAGAAATAGTGATCTACAGTAAATGTATCTAGTAAGCAGATATTTATTTTGTTTGTTTCCATGTGCTCATTTGTACAGAGTGGTTTTAATGTCGGCAAGATCTGTATCATTCGTAGTAAGATAGTGAGCGGTTTGCTCGGGATACACTTAGCTTGCATCCCGTGATAAGAAAGGAAAGTAATCTCCATTTAATTAGTCAGAAGTATTTACAATTACATTGTTAGCTAATGGTATATAACATACAACAATGTTCATGCTGTCACACATGAACTCTTGGCATGCCAAGGAATAGAAAATGTATTATGAGAAGAATATAGCCTTAAGGTTAGACTACTTTCATTTTCTATTCTCATTAATCCATTGATTTTGTATGTATACATATATATATTTCGCGTGAAAGATAACTTTACGCAATGTGAATAAAAACCATGCATTGTACATGTAGCAGGAAGATAACAATGTGTAAGCATGCATGTGCGTACATGTACATGTATGTGTATACGTATACTTCTCTCTCTCTCTCTCTCTCTCTCTCTCTCTCTCTCTCTCTCTCTCTCTCATGTATATATATGTGTGTGTGCGTGTGTATGTACATACGTATACATTTTTCTCCCTCTGCCTGTCTGTATGTCTGTCTGTCTGTCTGTCTGTCTCTTTCTCTTTCTCTCTCTCTCTCTCTCTCTTTCTTTCTCTCTCTCTCTCTCTCTCTCTCTATATATATATATATATATATATATATCCGTCTATATATACATATATATATGTATTCGTTTATGTATATATATATATATATATATATATATATATATATATATATATATATATATATATATATATATATCCGTCTATATATACATATATATATGTATTCGTTTATTTATGTATATATATATATATATATATATATATATATATATATGTATGTATTGGTCTATATATATATACACGTGTGTTTCTGTGTGTGTGTAAATTCTTGCATTGTATCGCATTGTATTTAAAGTCCGATGATAAAACAAACGAACAATCAAGAAAATAAATAGTATCACGCAGAAGAAGAGTGAGAAAGAGTTATTCAATTCTGTCTCTTTGTGCAGTCTTATAGTATGCTGCCGGTCCAACTACTTTGTTAATACCGTTCAAAATATAAAGAAGCCGAAGTAAGTTTTGAAAATAGGAAAGTTATTGTTGCTTCGATGTTTCTGTGAAATTGTAGTTCGATATGAATTGAAAGAGTTCGGAAAAAAATAGGATTTGTAACTGTATTGTAAATCATTATCTGTAGACTATAAAAGAAGATTTTCCTGGCATACAATGATGTATAATGCCTTCAGTAAAATCGAAAATAACAGACATTTCTTCATTCATATTGGTTTCTGAGATATAGTAACAGCTTTTTTGTCCATCAGTCAAGCTTGGTCTTGTTAGAATTTTTTTATTTACTTTTCTCTTTTTCTAAAGTTTATTTTTTTGATTCCAGCTTCTCTTTTACATTATATTGCATTATATAACGAATTTGTGCAATTATTTGCCGCCTCGCTTTATCAACGAAGGCAGAATTTAGAATCGGCAATAGAATATTTCGGAAAGGCATCTTTAAAATCAGAAAGTAAACCATAAAATAACAATCAATCACGTGATAAAGCACGTGAATTACCTTAGCATAAATTTTGTATCTATGTTGAATGATTAACATCCGATTGCTTTGAACACTCACTTACGACTAATTACTAAGAGGACAGAAAGAAAATCTATGAGAGTCTTTGCTGTAAAACTCGATCGAACGTATGTCTGGATTTAAGTTTCTGATATAAAGCTCCGATCATTATCGAACACAGTTCAGAAAAGGCATATAACATGTTTACTTGTAAGTTAATTGCACGATGCAATTATTTAATGTGAACCGATTACACTTTTCTGTTTATTGTTCAGTAAAGTTAAACGAATTTTCAGAACTTTTAGTGAGTTATGTATTTAATTGCTAAAGAATAAAATCTGCTCTGATACAAACTTTCGAACAAAACGAAGCTATAGACGAGTTATAATTGATATAGGTATTTAATCGTATATATCTGTTCAGTAGTAATAATGGGTTGGTCCGTGTATGAACTTTCTTCAGGTCAAAAATGTCCTTATTGCATTCTATTCCTTTTTCTTTTATTCGTTTACACGTTTCTGTCATTTGACCACGGCCATGCTGGAGCACTGCCTCAAAAGGTTTTTAGTCGAGGAAATCTACCCAGGGTTTATTCTTTTTAAGATTAGTACTTATTCTATCGGTTTTATTTACCGAACCGCTGAGTTACGGGGGCATAAATACACTTACATCAGCTGTCAAGCGATGGTGGGTGGCAAACATAGACACAAACATGAATATAAATACACACATGCACACAAACACACACACACACAGACACACACACACACACACACACACACACACACACACATATATATATATATATATATATATATATATATATATATATATATATATATATACCATAAGCTCGATGGTACCTCTTAGAAATAAATCCAAAGTGGAATTCAATTTCTTGGCAAATTTGTTTCTTCTGTCTATCAAGGTAACTCGAAAGAACTTAAAAACAAAATTTATTGTAAATTCGTACAATTGGTAGCTTACTCCTTCTCCTCTTTACTTAAACAGGTCAAATACATGTATCTACAGAAGAAACGGTGGTTTTTGCTGATTACTAACCTGTATATTTTTGAGACGCTCTTATATGGGTATAATAAACTTACAAATTTTGTATAAACTGTCTACCACAAAAACACATTGAAAAATATTTTGTTGATATTACAGAACGCCGGGTAAAATACTTAGAGGTACTTCCGACTCAATAATTTTTGAGTTCAAATTTCACTGTTGTCGACTTTGCTGTTCATCCTTTCTTGTTGGATAAAATAAGTACTAGCTGACTAGTTGGGTCGATGTAATCGATGTATCCCCTCCCGCGAAATAGCTAGCTTTGTATCAAAATGTGAAAGATATATTCTTTTCTACACTAGGCAAAAGGCCCGATATTATGCGGATTTGACCGACCCCAGTACACAACTAGTACTTTGTTTATCGACCCTGAAAGGCAAAGTCGACCTCGGCAGAGTTTGATCTCAGAACGAAAAGATAGCCGAAATAGTGATAAGTATTTCTCCCGGCGTGCTAACGTTTCTGCCAATTCACCGTCTTAAAATCCGAAACAGATATTGCAAGTGGTATACAAAGAACATAATCTCTTGGTTCTCATAGTAAACATTTATTTGTTTTACATTTTTGATAGACATACATCAGACAGACAAGGAGCCACCCATCCATCCGGAAAGGCAAGCTAATTGATAGGTACATACATTCAAAGATACACACATACACACATTTATATATAGTTTTATAAAAAAGTACGTATATATATATATATATATATATATATATATATATATATATATATATTTACAGGCTCACATAAACACGTATACACACACACATATATATGTATATATATATATGTATGTATGGAGGCGCAATGGCCCAGTGGTTAGGGCAGCGGACTCGCGGTTATAGGATCGCGGTTATAGGATCGCGGTTTCGATATTGAGCGAAAACACCTAAGAAGCTCCACGAGGCTTCGGCAGGGGATGGTGGTGAACCCTGCTGAACTCTTTCACCACAACTTTCTCTCACTCTTATTTCCTGTTTCTGTTGTGCCTGTAATTCAAAGGGTCAGCCTTGTCACACTGTGTCACGCTGATTATCCCCAAGAACTACGTTAAGGGTACACGTGTCTGTGGAGTGCTCAGCCACTTGCACGTTAATTTCACGAGTAGGCTGTTCCGTTGATAGGAACAAATGGAACCCTCGACGTCGTAAGCGACGGAGTGCCAACAACAACATATGTGGTGTGTGTGTAGCTTGACGTGCTAAAGACGTCAAATGTACCCCAAACTCATATGGATTTGCTTTAAAAAGATGGGCCAGATGAGGCTAGCTGCATCAGTTTACTTAAGCTAAAACGTGGGATAATCATCGATGGAATATATTTAGGCCTTACAGTGTCTTGATCGGAGCAGATTTGTATTAAACTGTTAGATGAAACAGTTTGGGAATTATCTTAGCAATACCAATCTTAATATTGAATTTTAACTTTGTGAAGGATTGTGTCACATTCATAGCTCCCATCTTAAATATGTTTTAGATTTGGCTTCAGATCGATGGAATAATTGCAATAAATTATGCAACGCTGATGATGGTGACCTCTAATGAATAGATCAAAGTATAAACAAAATATATTTTCTTTTTGATCTATACGCTTGACATTTAAATAAAGGTTATGCTTAATTCAATTGGAATTGACCAGCGAGACAATATTTAGATCTGGGTGGAAACTCAGTGCAATTTTCCATCGTAACAGCTCTGGTTTCATGGTCAAATAGTATAAAATCATACAGTGTAAAATGTTAATTTTCTTAGTAATTATCTAATGACTACTTTGAAATATAAAATGAAATCAACGCTTTCGTGATGAGGTTATAATAAATCTAAATTATATCCGGCATTGTCATCCGTGAATCCTGAATAAGTCAAAATAATAGTTAAAGATCAATAGGAGTTCCTTGTCAATGCATAATTATTTTCATTTTTGAAGGTGTAGGTTTGTTTGACACGTGGTCATAAGGCCGTGAATTCAAATCCAAGACCGGGCAGCGTGTTGTGTCGTTGGCATGACTATTCATTTCAGTGTAATCCAGTCTACTCGGCTGCAAGTAAGTAGCATGCTGATGCTGGTGCAAACCTCTACAACTCCATCTACCAGTCATATTCTGGACGTGTCATGAGGTCAGGTTTGGGTAGATCAAGAGGGTATCCATCTTAGCTCGCGACTTGATAAATATTTAAAATTGCGAAAAATACTGCACATATTAGCAAGCTGCTCTTGATCGCATGTGGCGACTAGCTAGACTTTATTTTTAATTATTTCCACTTAGCATTTTGATAATACCTGCGTTAAATATATGAAGACTACAGTTTTTGAAGCTGGTAGTAGTTTTGACAAAATTAGTCTCTAAACTAATCAAACTTTATTTCAATTTAAATCCTCAACGGCAGACATTAAAATTAAATGTAGTGTTAATTCAATCAGCATTGATCGATAAATGTATACAAGTATTAAACATACTATTACGAAGTCTCCGAATAAACGAGAAATCTTTAAGAACCTGATGGCAGATGAAACTAAACTATCCTTTAATTCACTTCTCTCTAGGTCACTATTGTATTAGAAAGGTATTTTATGTTTTTTTAAAGTGGTATATAATATTCAAACTTCATTAACATTTTTAACAGTAGTGCGCCTACACGCCCACACACACGCTTCACACACACACACAAACATATAATGAGAGAGAGAGAGAAAAAGAAAGAGAGAGAACAGTATAATTTTAGTACGTTTAAACGTGATAGATAATCCCAGAGATAACACAGAGACGACAACTCAATATGCTTGTTGCATATACAAAGGATGGACTTCAGATATACCCCATATAGGAACCAAAGTTTGACACCCAGGATACGATGGGGATTCGATGGGGAATCGATGATCGAATGTTGTTGAAGTAAAGCAAGTTTCCTTTTTCCTCTTTCCAACGAAGAGCCATGCTCGAAACGTCATACACCTACTCTTTTCTCCATCTAATACTGAGTCAAGTTATTACATTCTATATGTACCTTCTTTTGACTTTTGCTGTTTTTTTTCTGAGTTCAAATTCCAATGTGGTTGACCTTATCTTTGATCATCGACTTTGCGTTTCGTCTGCTCGAGATCGATAAAATAAGTACAAGTTGGGTAACGAGGCCAATGTAATCGACTTACACCGTCCACCTAAATTGCTGGCTGTATGCCAAAGTTTGGAACCAATATTTTACAGATTTTGCTGTTAATTTCTGCAGTCTGTGCTACTGCGTACGAGCTTCATCGTTGGCTCGAGATCACTTCCATCCCCGTCTCTCCCCAATCTGTCTTTCTTTATTTCTTTATTTCTCTCTTTCTTTCTTTCTCTCTCTCTCTCTCTCTTTCTCATGAAATACGTCTGTGATGTGGGTTGGCAAACAAGCGGAAAACAAACACAAAGTTTCATTTGAAATATAAGAATACATATGTGTATGTGCGTGTGCATGCGTGCGTGCGTCTACATACACACGCACAAACACATATATGAATTTATATATATAAATATTTCTATATTTATGTATGAATAGATAGCTAGATACAGAAAGAGAGAGAGAGAGTAAGCGAGTGACGGACAGCGGTAGAGAGAGAGACAGACATATAGGTAGGTGTATATATATCTACACATTTATATGTGTATATGTAAATACAGGAGTTGTAACTCAATGAATACACTCTCCTTAAGTGTATCATTTTTTTCACGTGTAATATTCCTGTTTGTTTTTCTATGATAAATTTTAATATTTATTTTTCATTTAATAATGTTTTCTCGCCCATAAACGTGAAATAAATTGCAAAAAATATATACACTATTAATATGATACGAGTATATAAGTCAATCTTTGAAAGCTAACTTGAAATATATTCAGTCGTAACGCTTTATAGTCACAAAGTTCACTGCCGTTTTATTAATATATTCATAGTCAATAAATAATATTCCACGATGACGCTCGCATTAATTGTCACTACCGTCCTAGTAGATAGTGGCTCTGCCTATTCTATTCAAGAGCTAATGAGAAGGTCGAACCCAGGAGTTGGTCATGTTTGAAATACTAGGGAAATCTCTCCTCAATCACGCCGTATGTGTAGGATTTTCTTTTCTCAGTGATTTGGTTGATTAGGGCTGACAATAAGATCTCACAGCAATAATTGGAGTATGACTCTCTCAAACGAAACTATGCAGTGTTGCTGCAAGAGAAAGACGCACTGGAAAGAGGGATACCAGAGAAAGTTTTACCTTTAGTTATACTTGTGTCTTGCATTCTACATTGTTTCTCCATTAGACGATATTTATTACTGTCGTATCAGTTTTTTGAAGAACTAGATTTTGTTAGTCCGTTATTTCAATCCTAATACTTTTCTCGGAAAAAAAGATGCTTTAAATGATCTTCCATAGCTTTCATACGGAACAAAGTAGTGTATTTGATGAGAGAGAGATGGGGAGGGGAGAGCGAAAGAAGCAAGGAGGACTGAAGTACAAAGATGGAGGATAATTGGCCTCAGTCATTAACTGGTACCTTATTTATCGATGCCGGAAAAATAAAGACTAAAATTGCCCTCCACAGCGTTTGAACTCATTTAGACAAACGGAAGAAATAGCGCATGTCTGTTCATTGGATACTTTAAACGGTCAATTAGTTCGTTGCTTTTCTGTATATTCAAATACTGCATAAAATACTAGAAGGGATACCTGGAATGTCTTTTATCATATGCTTATTTATCGAAAGCTGAACTTACCCGGAGGTGAAACAGCAACAATCCTTACCATTTCCTTCTCTAAGTACGTCCTTATATCTCTATTTATCTACTTTTAATTCCAGACGTTTTCTGGCTTTTGAGAGAAAACGAATAGCCAGAGCGAAGCATAAGAAATAACTGCATTGTCACGCACGTTGGATGATCATTCGACAACAGAACTCATTCAAAATGTTCATACCATCTATCAGTGTTAACAAGACGTCCCTCTATTTCCATAGAATTTATATCTTCATTAAATCCTCTACAAATATCTTCGAAATAACATGAGCAGTGTACAAATTCTATGTCGCACAAAAATCGAATACCAGATCGTTTTACTTAACCAACTAATATATTTTTGACAAATGTTTGAACGCCAC
>NC_142946.1:15573416-15575916 GCF_046866305.1 Octopus bimaculoides | reverse complement strand
ATAGATAGATAGTGCAACTGGAATTGAAAGCGGAAACACATAGCTACCAAGAGAACTTTATATCCAGAAAGACGTGTAATCTGCAAATAAAGTACAAAGTAAAAATATTTATCATTCTCCAAATAAATTATAATGTGAAAATACTTCGAATTCTCGAAGTATCCGTCTAAGTAATCATGCATAAGTCCGACTTTAAACTGAATGGAAGCAAATCATTTGTTTTCCATTCAGCAAGATTTAGTTTAATGTAAAAATAAAATTCCTAAAAAGTAAAAAAGAAAGAAATAAAAAGAGTCACGTTTAAATATTGTACAGCTTTTAATGCATATCATAAATCTCAAATCAACATCTCAAAAATGACACAAATATTAAATATCTGAGCACACTCATGTGTATGTATAAAGAGATATATAAAAAAATCTCATCTTTGGCATTCTCTCTTGCCATACATTTGTACATGTACAAATATTGACGCACACACGTGTATGTATATGCATATGTATGGGTGTGTGTGTGTTCGTATACTCGTAAATATTATGCATACTTTTTTTTGTGTAATTCATTTACTTATTTTTGACACTGTATTATCATAAAAAAGAAACTGGTAAAATCTACGTTCTCACATGACGGAAGAACATTCGAAATTGGTAGCCAAAACAAACAAAAAATTGTAGTAGGAAAAAAAAAGCAATTTAGAATATATATATATATATATATATATATATATATTTCAGATATTCATTTTGCTTAGTATTATTGACATCAGTTTTAGGAAAATGCCTGGTGGTGATTATTTTCATAACGTGTTTGTCCTCAGTATCAGATTTCCTGTATTAAACACGTTTATTCGTCCAATGCAGAAAAAAAAAAAAAATCAGATACCCGCCTTGGATGTAGTTTTTCGGCTGCCTTTATGAAGGGTTTATTTCTTTTACTCTCATAGATTACCTGCGGTTAGATATCAAACACTTTGGCGGAATTCTGATTTCCGCGCTGCATATAACCCCTCATCTTTATTTTTTGGAATTTTTTTTTTTTTCAAAGTCTTCTGAATTCCCCTGTATAGAATACAAATTCGCAAAACTTCTTCTGAAAATTCCCCCAAATAAAAAAGTTAAAAGGGGTGATATGCCGTGCGTAAAGCAGAATTCCACCTGCACCCTATTGTTACTTTATGGTGATGAGGTGCGAGTCATTGCTCAAGACTATCGTGACAAGAGGTGTGGAGTGGAAGAGAGTAAAAGGCCAAAAAAGACGTTTGTTGACAGAACACAAACGGTAATAGAAAGTGTCTTGACAAACCAGCATCTGGACACATGGAGGAACCTGCTTGATGGCTGATAGTGAAAAAATGTATTATCTGTTAATAATAAGGTAGTGAGTTGGGAGAATCGTTACAGCGCTGGACAAAATGCTTAATGGCGATTCTACGCTCTGAGATCAAATACTTAGAAAAATGTCAAAAAGCGATGTTTATTTGCTTTTTTTTCTTTTTTTTTTTTTAGGTAATAATGTATTTTATATCTTCTAATGCTTTAGCTTAATTCAGCCACTTTCAAATAGCACCTATTGTCGTATTTCCGATACTTGACATTTTTCAAGCTCCGAGCATAAATAATAAATCACCACCGTAAATAGACAATTTCAAAATCATTCAGTCACCTACTTAACAATCAATCAAATTCACAAGCACGAGAAGGTCGTAGGTGCACACAAAGAGACGCAAGCTCTCCCACTCAATTTTTCTTTACTATTCAGCCGACCTCATGTTTTCCAACATTTTCATCCTGTTCATTCTTTGATGTTACTCCTCCACCTACATTCTGGTCTTTTTTATACCACTAAAACACTAACATTAGTCTCCACATATACAACGCTTTTCATTTGCTTAACGGAATTATAATATTGATTTTTCCCTTCTTGACAGAAAAGTCGTTATGTACTACACTATTGGGTACGCTTTTCTCTCTTAGATGTTCCCACTTAAAGATTTTTTTTTTCAATTTAACCTAGAGTGGTTAGGGCAGCGGACTCGCGGTCATAGGATCGCGATTTCCATTCCCAGACCGGGCGTTGTGAGTTACTTCTGTATAGAAAACGAAGTATGATATTTAGCTTTAAGTAAGCCCTTCTAAGATATTGAAACATCTCAAAGTGAATTCCTATAAATGAATATTACAAGCAAGTTAATGAACGCATCACAATTGATATAGTTATAGGCAGGAAAACTTTTTATAGTTCCTATTAAACTTAGACGAAATAAAGGCTACCGTCTTTTTATTCTACCTTGAATGAGGTTCTGATTTATTTGGTCAGGTGGAAAAAAGCAGCAAAGCTAAAGAAGTGTCTCCAGCCGATTTTATTTTTCCATAACTTTCTTTAAAAATGCATATTTTTAATGAAATGTTTGAAGAGAAATATTTTTGATGTTACAGATTACGATTGTGTTGGAAAAAGTTTTAAAAATTCTTTTGAAGAGTTTCGGAAAATCACTCCCTCC